>NC_090648.1:504439723-504549723 GCF_040937935.1 Hyperolius riggenbachi
TCGGTTCACAAATCACTCATTAAACAAACTCGGAATTGGTAAAATTTATGGGAGGAGGAACCTTCTCTGCAGGAGATCAACACAGGATTAAGAAAAAAAAATCAGCGCTCTGCTTCTAATTTACTGACCGGTTTATGTGCCTTGAGACGGCTGCGGAATTATTTCAGTAACATTTTAAAATAAAGAAAAAAAAATAAGAGAGACTTTATAAAAATAAGGAAATATGATTCAAGATTTAATGCTGTTTCTGTGAACCTGTAACGACTGTTTTCTTTTTTTTTTAAACCATACATATATAATTATATCAATTGCACATTGTGTAATCTGAGTCCCAAAAATAGCTCGCAGTGCAGAAAAAATAATCTCATTTCAATCACCACAAATAAACATTAATATTATTTTTTTTTATTTGTTGTTTGGATTTCAAACCTGTAGAATTTTTGCTGTGGCTGCCATGATATTTTTGAAAACTTTCTGTAGCATAAATGTGTATTAAAAAAAAAAAAAAGACTTAAAAAAAAATCCCTGAGTCATTGTGATGGTACACACTTGTCCATTTTCTTCTTAATATTGTTCTTCTTAAATTTTTCTATATACATTCTCTTGTTTTTTTCATACAGATCCATTGAGAGCAGTTTATAATTTTTAGACTTCTCACGCAAACACGTGGTAATCATTTGTGCACAATCCTGTCTTCACAACAACAACAAAAAATCTATTGTCCATAAAATATATATAATTTTTTTTCCATTTAATTGCACATAACTTTATCTGTCTTTTCCTACCCAGCCTGAAGAAGAGTGCTCAGTGATTAAGTTCCTTCTGTCTCTCGTGTTGTAGGACAATTGCAGTGCATTTGGGGAGTTTTTGGTAGTATTTAAGGGTTCAGTTCTAATGCCCAGACTTGTTGAGGCCACCCTGTTCGACCTTTCATTTTCTTCTCTCCTGGTTGACTAGTACCCCAGAATCCTTCACACTGCTAAAAACAACACAAAACAAATAAAAAGTTAAAAATTGATTCAAGTTTTTTTTTTAATTAAAAAAAGTCTGAAAAGTATAAATTAATAATAAAAAAAAATAATCACTTCCCCTCAAAATGTTTACAATATATTATCTTGAAAAAAAATTATAATGAAAAACTCATTTTTTAGACTCGTGCAATTTTTAGCATTTTTTTCTATTAGAGAAGAAAACTGCAGATTTAATTGTAGACTTTATGAGACACTTAACAGAATGATAAACACCCTCTTCATATGTTTGTCTGTTGTTAGTTTTATGTAGGATATGTATGGTAAATACTAAGCAAGCAGTCAAAATGATTCATCCGCCTCTGTGTAATGTACCAGTCCCATTTAAAAGATTGTTTTGAAAATATGAAGTTGTCTTAAGAACCCAGCTTGAACTTTGTCCTGCATATCTCAAGGGTTTTGGACTTCCTTTGAATTTCCGCATGTGGGAAATATTTTATTCCAACACCAAACTTTGAACAGTTGTATGGTTTTCGAAAAATTGCAAGGCAGCGTTAAGTGTAGAACTTTTTGGTTAACGTTTTGTCCCTGATAAGAAGTTAAAATGTGGGCAAAAAATTCCCACACTTTAAGGGTTAAATCCCTTTACAGTTATTTGGTGCAACATTAATGGCCAATAACAGTCTAATATATTTTAACAAAAATATAAACACATTTCTGTACAGGAAATGACTTAAACCTAGTGGTAAGGGTACATAAATGGTGATGTCAACTTTTATTATAATTTTGATGTAACCTTACTTTTTGCAATTTTTACTGCTGTTAGGTTACTGTTTTTATTGTATTTGTTTGTTTTGCTAACAATAAAGCTTAAAAGTGAAAAAAAAAACGTTTTTATCATAATTTTATGGAGGATGTTACTTTAAAAGTGAATATAGTTGATCAACATACAGGAAAGAGACAATGGCAAAAATGGAATGAAAGTGGAGTGGTGACAAAGAGAAATAAACAAGGAACAAGAAAGGGAGAGACTATTTAACTTTTTTCTTGAGTTTTCTACTCCAGATTGCTCCACCTTACCAATAAAAAAACATTTCAAGCCCCTGTCCAGCAAGAACATTCAAAAAAAATGTATTTTTATTTTTTTGCCTACTTTTAGTATTTTTAAGCTGATGGGTGCTCAAAAGTAATATTTCAGATAGGAGAAAACTCAGAAGAAAAGTTAATTGAATTAGTGAAGGGGGGAGGGGGAGAGAGACATGAAAAAAACAATGTAGAAATATGTATCACCCTAGAGAAGAACGATGTATATGTGGAATAGACAACCCAAGAAAAGAACGGTGTATATCTGGATTGGAATTCACCCTAGGAAAGAACAAGGCATATGTGGTTGGTCAGCACTGGAACTCACCCCTTCTCTTTTCCTTTTGCAGTCTCTATTGTCCACTTTCTTGAGCTCAGCCTTGAACCCCTCAGTTCCCCCAGGCTCGCTGTCCTTGGCCAAGACGTCCATCAAGTAGCCAATGTAGCTGGTGGCCAGCCTGAGGGTTTTGATTTTGGAGAGTTTGGTGTCGGCTGGCACGTTGGGGATACACTCTCTGAGCTCGGCAAAGGCGCTGTTTATGCTCTCAGTCCGTCTCCTTTCTTTTTTGGGGGGGACGCCTTTCCTCCTGCTCAGCCTACCGTTCAGGGCCTCCAGGCGGTTGCTGGTCTGGGCAGGACCTACCGTGCCATACTCGGGGCTGTAGGAGGGCTGGGTGGCGAATTCTGGTGACACTTCCCCAGGGTTGAGGACCCATCCTTGGAAGAAAGGTCTTTCTTGGTGGCACCTCGAGGTCGGCGTGTAGATGAAAGGTTCTGGCACCATATGGTGGTGCTGGTGGTGGTAACTCCCTATGATGTTCATGGTAACCTTGGCTGAGGTCTTTTGTCTTCTCCACAGAGACAAAGCAGTGATCTACAACCAGTGATCTACAACCTGGCTCCCTTGGCTGCTCCTCAGCGTGACCCCATGAGACTGCAGAACAGAAATCAGCCTCCTACATGACACGTTTCCACCTCCTGAGCAAAGCCTTCCTCAGACACCTTCTTCCAGTATCCAGCAGAGAACACGGTGGGCTAAACTGCTAAAACCACAATCTATAGGTTTAAGATTAAGAAAGGATAAGAGGGAGCCCGGGATACAATAACAGATCTGATCCAGGCAAGGCTGTGCTACTCTGAGCTGATTAACCCTTGTCTGCCTCCCCAGGAAGCTTTATATGGACCCCAGCTCCTGATGTCAGCCTCTGCCTGCAGCCAATCAGAAGTGAGGAAGGGGGGGGGGGGGGTGCAGGGAAAAGTCACCTGGAACTTCTTTATAGCGTTCCAGTCTCACCTAACGGTCTGTCCTCCTGAATGATGGACGAGGGTCGCTTACAGATGCCAGCAGACCCTCTCATTGCTTCACACTCAACAACCAGCATTTCATTTTCATGACATTTGTTTTCTAATGAGCAAATATGGGGCCGGGTAAGGAACACATAGAACAGGAGCTGCTATTATTATTAGTAGTATTATTATTAATTGTATGATTCCATTTATGATTCATTTTTGCCATGTATGGCATTTTAAAATTACATTTTTGTGACGTTTATTTTTTGCCTGCCTGTCACGATTTATATTGTTCAGACATCGCCTGCCTATAGCTCTGTGCAGCAGCCAGGCTGGAGAAACTGCCCTGCATCGGACAGGGCTAAAGAACTATGTGAAAAATGCAGAATATATATATATATATATATATATATATATATATATATATATATATATATATATATATATATATATGTGTGTGTGTGTGTAAACCATGACAACTAGTTCTAATGTGACAGTAGTTACACTAGTAATGTGACATTACCCATTACTACATACATGGTAACACTGCATCTTCTAATACAACTATCACTACAACTACTGTATTACAGTACTATACTAATATATATATATATTATAATAATAATAGCATTACTTCTACAAAAATGAATATTATTACTATTAGTTAGTCTTAGAAAAATACCAACATTACGACTACTGCAGCTGCTAACACTAATAATAATATTTAGACGAAATTATACTAATATCACAGCTACTGCTAGATGCTGCTCCTGCTGCTACTACTAGTATAGAAAATATTATTAAAAATAATATTACCACACCAACAACATCACCTATAATATAATATACAATATATAACATCACCTATAATAACAATAACACTGGTAGCAATAATTGTCACATTTGATCCTACAACTTTCATCTTATATATAACCTGTGTGTATGTGTATGTATATATATATATATATATATATATATATATATATATATATATATATATATATATATATATAGCAGCATGCGTGCCCTGTGTGCCCTTTATATTATTCAGTTCCGGTATAACTCTCAATATACAGCTATAACTCAATATATAACTATATATACTGCAATATACTGTACATATATATGAATGTGCAACCCTATCGTCAGCTGAATTGTACTTTCTTTATATTGTTCAGCTCATTTTATCATCACTGACCCGGGATAGCACTATACTGCAACCAACAGAATGCATCCGTGTTCATTAAACCTCAGGACAAGCAGCTCACTTATCGCACACTTATCGCACACACATCACTGTATCACAAAATAGTGGTTCTATTATCTCCATTCACAAATTTCTCTGGGAAATGGGAGAATGATGGGATATAGAGAGATGAGAGGGAGACATCCAGCAGCGGATATCCGATTTAAAACTCGACAGTATAAATTGTATCTTTTTCATTTTACATTATATAAATATGACCCACTGCAGATCCCGAATGGAAATAGAAAAAACAGCAATTTAACGTATAAGACAAATGAAAGTAATTCGTATAATAATAATAATAATAATAATAATAATAATAATAATAATAATAATAATAATAATACATGGATTGTTCTGAATGTATTGAATTTATCCTGGCATGAATAGTGTGGAGGTTGAATACTGACTTGAATACTGACACATGTATTTGAATATAAATCCTTGCACAGTTACAACTGAAAGGCTTAATAAATCATACCTGTGTTATTCATGACATAGTGTAACATAGGGGCAGGGTTCTCCCCTCTACTGATTCTTGTAATACAGATATGTTATGTTAGCTGTTAATGTCACCCTGTGTATTATGTTCCTTGCCTGGGATGTCACACTATAGGCCAGGCCACAGTACATGGCACTATATAAAACAATTGTATGATTAATACTAGGATCAGTACACACTATATGATTTACAAATAGCTATGTCTGAAGATAGATGAATAGATGATAGATAGACAGATAGATAGATAGATAGATAGATAGATAGATAGATAGATAGATAGAGGACTGCTTATGCTTAGAAGAGTCTATCAGATTTTAACCATTTTGAGTTGATGCAAATATTATGCATATTTAAACAGGTTGGATTTGGGTCAGTGAAAAGGTAGCATATGATGTATTTGATTGTTTCATTACAGCCTGCGTACATTTCACATAAAATCTGCCTAAACCCAGAATAATTAGCATCATACCATCCCCAGTACCCCGATAGCCTTGATGTTAAGTAGGAAAATGTAGAACTAACTGAAGTCAATTAGAATTAAAAAGTATTTATATATATTTTTTTTTCCTCCTGAGTGGAAGATGTTTTTGCACCTGATCAGTTAAGTTCCGTTTCAACTCAAAAAGTAAAAGCCAGATCTCTGAAGTTTGAGGTTACTTTAATCGCTTTCTTTTACGCAAATTCTTTCTAACGTAAGAGACGATAAATATGTATTTCAATGTGAGATAAAACTCTCAGAGGTTTCCATGATTGGGGGGCAGAGAGGGGGGAGTCTGGGGTGATTTACTGGTGATACATGAATAATAATGATACTGGACTGGTTACTGGTATAATAACATGATACTGGGTACTGGAGATACATGAGTAATAACATGATACTGGGTACTGGTGATACATGAATAATAACATGATACTGGGTACTGGAGATACATTCCTGGTTCACACAATACACATTATATAGTGACATTGTCGTGTGTCATGTCACAGCTGACTCGTGCTGCTGGGGACATTGCTGGGGACATAGCTGCACTCCCCGGGCATCACAGAGATAATGACCCATCCATATATATGTCACCACAGAGCTTTGAGGGGTCTCCAGCCACTCACACTGGTCACAGTGGCCGATAATGTGCCCGCAATGTCTTTGTACTTATCTCTGGTCCCCCGGCAATAAATGAGAGCAGTCCCACCATAAACATGTGATAAGATAGCTATAAAGATCAGACGGGGCTATCTGGGGCTATTCTGCTATCAGGGGGTCCCTGGGGAGGTCTGATCAGTAATGAGGGTCCAGCTATGGTGCTCCTAACCCTAATCCCCCCAAACGGTGACCTCCACCTTACCTGAGCGGGGACATTATTTATATATATATATATATATATATATATATATATATATATATATATATATATATATATATTTATTACAGTATACACACACAGTTTTGCACTGCTTGATTCAAATATTTAATAACAACAACAATATATATATATATATATATATATATATATATATATATATATATATATATATATATATATATATATATATATATATATATATATTCTCGTTATAGTGAACCTCTGGATATAGTTAACTTAGTGTAAATATACAATGTATGAGGTATTCTGATAGAGTGAGCTACTTGGTCTATATATAGTTTTATCAGTCACTGCATGGTAAACTTGCAATAGATACTTCTAATAACTCACCTATATATCGATTGCTATAAAAGATAACAAACAGATCACAAATATATTTGAAATGAAACACATTTTAAGATAAAATAGAAAAAATATATATAAAGAAGTACAAAAGGAATAAAGAAAACTAGTGGTAAAGTAAGCTCTATAATGTGTGTATTATTATAGATATTATTATAGTTCATGTTATTATTATTATTATTATTCATGTAGGCATAATGTGTATTATAGCGTTTGGATCATGCAATTGCATTTAAAGTACAGCTTATACAAAAATACTAGAAAAGAAAGAAATAAACTTGCTGAAATGATTCTGCCATACACTACAGATTGTATAAAATAGTTCTAATACACTTACAATGATACATTTTATATTTATATTTATTTGTAACAGTCCTACCAAGGAGGTGCAATTAAAACAGAAGAATACTAAATAGTACACATTATTGTTATTGAATTATTGTAAATAGGACAAATATAACATATTTGTTTAATATACAGATGTCTAAATAGGGTATAGATAAGTAGCATAACAAAAAGAAAATACAAATCTTCAGCCATAATACAGATGTCATAAAAACTTGTGTTTGAGACTTCATAAAGATATGTGCTACATAATAAACGTTGAACTGATTTATTATTATTATTTAGTATTTATAAAGCGCCAGCATCTCCTGCAACACTTTACAGAGTACATAGTCATGTCACTGACTGTCCTCAGAGGAGCTCACACTCTAATCCTACCATAGTCATAGACATATGTCCTACTATATTATTATTATGTATTTATATAGCACTGGCATCTCCTGCAGCACATTACAGAATACATAGTCATGTCACTGACTGTCCTCAGAGGAGCTCACAGTCTAATCCTACCATAGTCATATAGTCTGATGTCCTACCATATTATTATTATGTATTTATATAGCACTGACATCTCCTGCAGCACTTTACAGAGTACATAGTCATGTCACTGACTGTCCTCAGAGGAGCTCACAATCTAATCATACCATAATCATAGACATATGTCCTACTATATTATTATTATGCATTTATATAGCACTGACATCTTCTGCAGCACTTTACAGATTACATAATCATGTCACTGATTGTCCACAAGAGCTCTTAATATAATCCTACCATAGTTATACTTTAATGTCCTATCATGTTATTATTATGTATTTAAAGAGCACTGACATCTTCTGCAGCACTTTACAGAGTACATAGTCCTGTCACTGACTGTCCTCAGGGGAGCTCACAATCTAATCCTACCATAGTCCTAGTCTAATGTCCTACCATATTATTATTGTGTATTTATATAGCACTTATTTATATAGCACTGACATCTTCTGCAGCACTTTACAGAGTACATAGTCATGTCACTGACGGTCCTCAGAGGAGCTCACAATCTAATCCTACCATAGTCATAGTCTAATGTCCTACCATATAATTATTATGTATTTATATAGCACTGACATCTTCTGCAGCACTTTACAGAGTACATAGTTATGTCACTGACTGTCCTCAGAGGAGCTCACAATCTAATCCTTGTCATAGTCTAATGTCCTACTATATTATTATTATGTATTTATATAGCACTGACATCTCCTGCAGCACATTACAGAGTACATAGTAATTTCACTGACTGTCCTCAGAGGAGCTCACAATCTAATCTGACTATAGTCATATGTCCATCCTAGTCTATGGCCAACTTCGGAGTAGAATAAAAAGCAGAGAAAGCACAAAGAACAAAGAACCCAAGATAACATCAGATTTATTTTTTACCATAATTAGTCACTTTATTTACATAAAAATTAAATCAAAAAGGGTCCTTTGTAAACAGAAGAAGCATTCAGTGGGCGTAGACAAGTGATCGCTGCAATCAGTGTAGAGACTTGTTCTTGTGTGAAGTATTTTCCCAGGCTAATCTGCTGCACCCAGGTCTGGACACTGACCATGCTGTCTGCCACTATCACTACAGTGCGGTGAAGCAGAAGCTCATATACTGCAAGTAAAAATATTATCACTTCCACATTCAAATTATATTGAGGCTATGTTGACAATGGTGCGTAATGGCCACATTGTAATGCGGCTTTCCACACTGCAATGCCCTTCTTATATGATGTTCACAGTGCAGTCGGTGCGTTGCGGTATAATGGTGTGTGGCATCCCAATGCTTTACTGAAAAAACACGCACGTTAACCGTGAAACAAACTTCATACTTGACTGTGTGCTTCACTGTATGTAATGTGCGGATAATGTGCGGCGTCTTTCCCATTCTGTTGCATTCAGTGGCATAACTAAAGATCTAGGGGCCCCAGTGCAAGTTTTACTTTGGGCACTCTTCAAGCAATTCATATAGAGCACCAAAACCTACCAAGCACAGCTGCAGTATTTGAAAAGTTTAAGCAGGGGATGGAACAGCAGGGGAGGGGAGTGCTGCAGTGTCAGAAAGATATAAGCAGGGGAGAGGACAGCTGCAGTGTCAGAGAGGTATAGGCAAGGGACGGGACAGCTGCAGTGCCACAGAGGTGTAAGCAGGGGAGGGGACAGCTGCAGTGCCACAGAGGTGTAAGCAGGGGAGGGGACAGCTACGGTGTCAGAGAGGAGTAAGCAGGGGAGGGGACAGCTGCAGCATCAGAAAGGTATAAGCAAGGGAGGGGACAGCTGCAGTGTCAGAGAGGTGTAAGCAAGGGAGGAGACAGCTGCAGTGTCAGAGAGGTGTAAGCAAGGGAGGAGACAGCTGCAGTGACAGAGAGGTGTAGGCAGGGGAGGGGACAGCCATAGTGTCAGAGTCAGAGAGGTGTAAGCAGGAGAGGGGACAGCTGCAGTGTCATAAAGGTATAGGCAGGGGAGAGGGCAGCTGCAGTGTCAGAGAGGTATAGGCAGGGGAGGGGACAACTGCAGTGTCAGAGAGGTATAGGCATGGGAGGGGGCAGCTGCAGTATCAGAGAGGTATAGGCAGGGAGGGGGCAGCTGCTGTGTCAGAGAGGTGTGAGCAGGGGAGGGGACAGCTGCAGTGTCAGAGAGGTGTAAGCAGGGGAGGGGACAGCCGCAGTGTCAGAGAGGTTTAAGAAGGGGAGGGGACAGCTGCAGTGTCAGAGAGGTGTAAGCAGGGGAGGGGACAGCCGCAGTGTCAGAGAGGTTTAAGAAGGGGAGGGGACAGCTGCAGTGTCAGAGAGGTGTTAGCAGGGGAGGGGACAGCTACAGTGTCAGAAAGGTATGAACAGGGGAGAGGGCAGCTGCAGTGTCAGAGAGGTATAGGCAGGGAGGGGGCAGCTGCAGTGTCAGAGAGGTATAGGCATGAGAGAGGGCAGCTGCAGTATCAGAGAGGTATAGGCAGGGAGGGGGCAGCTGCAGTGTCAGAAAGGTATAGGCAGGGGAGGGGGCAGCTGCAGTATCCGAGAGGTATAGGCAGGGAGGGGGCAGCCGCAGTGTCAGAAAGGTGTTAGCAGGGGGGGGGGACAACCGCAATTTCGGAAAGGTATGAGCAGGGGAGGGAACAGCCGCAGTGTCAGAGAGGTGTTAGCAGGGGAGGAGACAGCCACAGTGTCGGAAAGGTATGAGCAGGGGAGTGGAACAGTTACTGATTACCATTACTCAAGTACAGGATCTTCTAAAAAAATTAGCATATTGTGATAAAGTTCATTATTTTCTGTAATGTACTGATAAACATTAGACTTTCATATATTTTAGATTCAAATGCACACAACTGAAGTAGTACAAGCCTTTTATTGTTTTAATATTGGTGATTTTGGCATACAGCTCAGGAAAACCCAAAATCCCTATCTCAAAAAATTAGCATATTTCATCCGACCAATAAAAGAAAAGTGTTTTTAAAACAAAAAAAGTCAACCTTCAAATAATTATGTTCAGTTATGCACTCAATACTTGGTCGGGACTCGGGAATCCTTTTGCAGAAATGACTGCTTCAATGCGGCGTGGCATGGAGGCAATCAGCCTGTGGCACTGCTCAGGTGTCATGGAGGCCCAGGATGCTTCGATAGCGGCCTTAAGCTCATCCAGAGTGTTGGGTCTTGCGTCTCTCAACTTTCTCTTCACAATATCCCACAGATTCTCTATGGGGTTCAGGTCAGGAGTGTTGGCAGGCCAATTGAGCACAGTAATACCATGGTCAGTAAACCATTTACCAGTGGTTTTGGCACTGTGAGCAGGTGCCAGCAGGTCGTGCTGAAAAATGAAATCATCTCCATAAAGCTTTTCAGCAAATGGAAGCATGAAGTGCTCCAAAATCTTCTGATAGCTAGCTGCATTGACCCTGCCCTTGATAAAACACAGTGGACCACCACCAGCAGCTGACATGGCACCCCAGACCATCACTGACTGTGGGTACTTGACACTGGACTTCAGGCATTTTGGCATTTCTCTCTCCCCAGTCTTCCTCCAGACTCTGGCACTTTGATTTCCGAATGACATGTAAAAGTTGCTTTCATCCCAAAAAAGAACTTTGGACCACTAAGCAACAGTCCAGTGCTGCTTCTCTGTAGCCCAGGTCAGGCGCTTCTGCCGCTGTTTCTGGTTCAAAAGTGGGTTCATGCTTCCATCTGCTGAAAAGCTTTATGGAGATGAAGATTTCATTTTTCAGCATGACCTGGCACCTGCTCACAGTGCCAAAACCACTGGTAAATGGTTTACTGACCATGGTATTACTGTGCTCAATTGGCCTGCCAACTCTCCTGACCTGAACCCCATAGAGAATCTGTGGAATATTGTGAAGAGAAAGTTGAGAGACGCAAGACCCAACACTCTGGATGAGCTTAAGGCATCTATTGAAGCATCCTGGGCCTCCATAACACCTGAGCAGTGCCACAGGCTGATTGCCTCCATGCCACGCCGCATTGAAGCAGTCATTTCTGCAAAAGGATTCCCGACCAAGTATTGAGTGCATAACTGAACATAATTATTTGAATTTGAAGGTTGACTTTTTTGTTTTAAAAACACTTTTCTTTTATTGGTCGGATGAAATGTGCTAATTTTTTGAGATAGGAAATTTAGGTTTTCCAAAATCATCAATATTAAAACAATAAAAGGCTTGAACTACTTCAGTTGTGTGTAATGACTCTAAAATATATGAAAGGCTAATGTTTATCAGTACATTACAGAAAATAATGAACTTTATCACAATATGCTAATTTTTTGAGAAGATCCTGGATAGTGTAATGGTTAAGGGCTCTGCCTCTGACACAGGAGACCTGGGTTCGAATCTCGGCTCTGCCTGTTTAGTAAGCCAGCACCTATTCAGTAGGAGACCTTGGGCCAGTCTCCCTAACACTGCTACTGCCTATAGAGCGCCTCCTAGTGTCTGCAGCTCTGGCGCTTTGAGTCCGCCAGGAGAAAAGCGCGATATAAGTGTTCTGTGTTTGTTTGTTTGTCTGTGTTTACATATAGAGGTGATCATTGCAACCATAGCACCTATGGAAAACTAATACAGCAGTTGTAGGCTGGCTTCTCATGGGCTCCTCTAGACCAAGGGCCCTGGTGTGGTCGCTACCTCTGCATCTCCTATTGCTATACCACTGGTTGCATTACATTTCTGCTTTACATGGAATGCAATGCCCCACTGTGAACCTAAACAGCAAAACATGTGTCTACATTATGCCAAGCTGACACACCCGTGTGTTTGTTGTATCTTCCTGCAAACCTCAATGTTATATGCAAACAGTGACTCTTGTCTGCAGCAGTATTTGCGTAGATGCTAGGGGACCGGTGCCTGTAATAATGGCTGGACCTGTTTATTAAAGGTATTATGTGTTACAGGAGGGAAGAGGTCCCACTAATCTTCCTTATACCCCTATCTTCATAGCAGCTGCTGTTTATTTATTTTAAGTATTTATATAGCACCGACATATTACGAAGCGCTGTACAGAGTACATAGCCATGTCACGAACTGTCCCTCAGGGGGGCTCACAATCTAATTCCTACCATAGTCCTATGTTTATGTATGTATCGTGCAGTGTATGTATCGTAGTCTAGGACCAATATAGGGGGGACCAATTAACTTATCTGTATGATTTCTGGGATGTAGGAGGAAACTGGAGTGCCCAGAGGAAACCCACACAGGCACGGGGCAATACACTCCGTGGAGATGTTGACCTGGCTGGGATTTGAAACAGGAACCCAGCGCTGCAAGGCGAAAGTGCTAACCACTACGCCACCATGCTGTTTGATTATTATTTTTTATTATTATTTGGCATTATCATAGGCAATAATAGGTAACACATGCATACACAGTTCACGCATAATGAAATAAGAATTTCCAACTACACAGGTAGAAAAACACAAAATAGCAAATGAACAGTGCTATAAAAACACCCAACACAGCTAATATAGGATGCGCTGGTAGAATTGATACACCACATACACCAACGATAATTGGAGGAGGTTGCCCTTACAATCTGAAATCTATTCTATAACAACAATTATATTTATTCTTTAATTTTTTAAAAAAAGCTAATATGTTAAGCAGCGCTGTACATTCAATGGCATACATGAGACAGACATTCAGAGGGATACAAGATAGCTATAGGTGATCCTCGCCAAAAGAGCTTACAGTCCAAGTGCTTGTACGTCTGCTCAATGCCCGGTACACACCATGTAATTTTCCCGTCAGATAGATGGGTCAAATTGATTATTTCCGACAGGTCCAATATGATTACTGATCATTTTTTAAATTGATTTACCAATCACTTCTATACAAAATTGATCAGAAAAACGATAAGAAATCAGATCAGACCTGTCGGAAATAATTGATTCGACCCGTCTACAGGGCAGTTTCTAGGCTAAAATGCACCCAGGGCGAGAGTGTAAAAATTGCGCCCCCCGCGGAGCCAGGTATAGGTGCCCGCAGTATAGGTTAGCCAGGTCTAGTTGCACTCAGTATAGGTAGCCAGCTATAGGTCCCCCCAGTATAGGTAGTCAGGCATAGGTGCACCCAGTATAGATGGCCAGGCATAGGTGAGCCAGTATAGTTGCCTTCAGTATAGGTTAGCCAGGTAGGTGCCTCTAGTATAGGTAGCTAGTATAGTTGCCCCAGTATAGGTTAGATAAGCAGGTGCCCCCCGGTATAAGTTAGATACGTAGGTGCCCCCAGTACAGGTTAGCTAGGTGGGTGCCTCTAATATAGGTAGCCAGAATAGTTGCCCCCAGCATAGGTTAGATAGGTAGGTGCCCCCAACATAGGTTAGTTAGGTAGGTGACTCCAATATAGGTAGCCAGTATAGTTGCCACCAGTATAGGCTAGGTAGCTAGGTGCCCCCAATACAGGTTAGATAAGTAGGTGCCCCCAGTATAGGTTAGATAGGTAGCTGCCACCCAGTATAGGTTAGATTAGGTAGGTGCCCCCAGTATAGGTTAGATGGGTAGCTGCCCCCCAGTATAGGTTAGATTAGGTAGCTGCCCCCCAGTATAGGTTAGATAGGTAGCTGCCCCCCAGTATAGGTTAGATAGGTAGGTGTCTCCCAGTATAGCTTAGATTAGGTAGGTGCCCCCAGTATTGGTTAGTTTAGGTATCTGCCCCCAGTATAGGTTAGATTGGTAGCTGCCCCCCAGTATAGGTTAGATAGGTAGCTGCCCCCAGTATAGGTTATATTAGGTAGGTGCCCCCCAGTATAGGTTAGATAGGTAGCTGCCCCCCAGTATAGGTTAGGTTAGGTAGCTGCCCCCCAGTATAGGTTAGGTTAGGTAGCTGCCCTTCAGTATAGATTAGATAGGTAGCTGCCCCCCAGTATAGGTTAGATTAGGTCGCTGCCCTCCAGTATAGGTTAGGTAGATTGGTAGCTGCCCCCCAGTATAGGTTAGATAGGTAGCTACCCCCCAGTTTAGGTTAGATTAGGTAGGTGCCCCCCAGTATAGGTTAGATTAGGTAGGTGCCCCCCAAGTATAGTTTAGATTAGGTAGCTGCCCCCCAGTATAGGTTAGGTAGGTAGGTGGGCAGGTCCCCCCCCCCATAATGGAGGGGGGATCCGCAGCAGCGGGGAGGGCAGCCCGACCTCTCCCTCCTTTCCTCTCCCCAGGCCGCCCTCTGTGCTCCCCCCTCAGATGCAGTGTAATGCGCAGCGAAGCGTTTTAAATTGCTACTCACCTCCTTGGTTCCAATCGCCGATCACTCACTAGCCGCTGGTCTCCTCTCTGCATAGACGCGCATACATGTATATACCCGGCTATGCAGAGAGGAGACCGGCGGCTAGCGAGTGAGCGGTGATTGGAACCAAGGAGGTGAGTAGCTATTTACAGCGCTTCCCTGCGCTAATTCTGCATCTGAGGGGGGAGCACAGAGGGCGCCCCGGGGAGTGGAAGGGAGGGAGAGGTCGGGCTGCCCTCCCCGCTGCTGCGGCTCCCCCCTCCATTACAGCGCCCTCCTCCCAATAGCGCTCAGTGCAGCCGCACGGCTGAACGGCCCCTAGAAACGGGCCTGCCTGTCTATCTGACAGCAAAATGACCTTTTAAGATATTCCACAGTTTAATTTTATGTTTAGATCTACTTTTTAAGTTTTTAACTATTTTATTGTTTTTGCTCAATGACAAATTCATTGAAATATGCCAGAGCTAAAAATCTATGAACTATTGAGCCTTTTTATCTCTTTCCTGCTCTCAGAAAGTATTTTATAGTTGTAATTCCTTATCAGTGAAAGTTGTAGTCACTTCCTGTCTGGGTCAGGACTGAGTCAGCCCCTTACATACCTGATATTTAACTCTTTCAGGCAGAGAAAGAAAAAAAGGAACACAGCCTAGTTATTTGTGTGCTAGGCACTGTACATACCCATGTCTATCTCATCATGTCACATGTCACCTCGGAATCCTTTAAAGGGTTCCGAGGTGACATGTGACATGGCCAGCCAAAATAGAAAATGATTTTATACATACCTGGGGCTACTTCCAGCCCCATAAGCCTGGATAGCTCCCACGCCGCCGTCCTCAGCTTCCTGGAGCCGCCGGTACCGGGCCCGTCACTTCCGGCGGACGCGGCCAATTGTCCGCATCACAGGGGCTCCCTCCATACCCGTACGTATGCGGCTGTGCAGTAGGCAGCCACATGCGTAACTGTATGGAGAGGGCACCCTGTGATGCGGAGAATTGGCCGCGTCCACCGCCCGACTGGCCGACTCGCGGCAATGACGGGACCCGGTGGCGGCGGATCCAGGCAGCGGAGGACGGCGGCGTAGGAGCGATCCGTGCGTATGGGGCTGGAGGAAGCCCAAGGTATGTATATTTCATCTTCTCTGGTTCCCTTTAAAGTGTATATGTCAGGAATAAAATAAAAAATCAATTCTTGATTTTTATCTGGTAAACAAGTAATAAGGATGCTAACCAGGCAACCCAAAAGTTAAAAATCACTATTACTTTTCTTGTTGATAAATAATCATTCCCTGGTTTACCTGAGTCTTATTTGGTACATTTCTGCACAAACAAAGTTGCAGGGCATGCTGGGTTGTCTTTTTTTTGCTTCTTTACTTCCCCCTCAGACATAACTAATGCAACACCTCTGTTCCTCTCTGATTGGCCAACATTTCTCAGGCTGAAACAACTTTATGTTGCAGAGCAGGGTGGGAGTGCCTAAAGACTGGGAGGAGGGTGGGCAGTACATACACAATCAGGCAGAGGAGAGTAAGGGAGGAAATGATGTCAGGATTGGCTTCAAGATAGACATAGTTAAAATAGAGAATCCTAAGAAGGATTTTCCCTTTTTTAACTATAGAAAAATCACTAAAATCAAAACGTGGACAGTGCAATACATATGTTATGTAAGTAGAGCAAGTATTTATTTACTAATATACGTGTTTTTTTTCTGAGATAGTATGGCTGACAGCTCCTCTTTAAGTTACAATGTTTGAGAGATACAAACAAAGTTGTCTTTATGTAAATGTATACAATACTGTTTATTTATTAAATATTTATGTTGTTCCTTTTTCCATATACACTATTGTATAAACTGTTATAAGTAGTTTGAAATGCTTTAAAAGCATATTGAAATTAACAAAAAAACATGGTTTATAATACACTAGTGACCTTAGCCTGTTTAAAAACAGGCTAGGTCTGTCATGACTTCGCTGCGCGCACGTGACGCACGCGCCCGCCGCCTGCGCACATGCCGCGCGTACACACCCCCCGCCCTCCTCCGGCTCTCGGCAGTGTCTCTGCGTCTTGTCCCTGCACATGTGCAGTGCTAAAAAGCACTGACACAGGGACAGACGTAGGGACACTTGCCTATTATTATAGAGGATGTCAAAATTCAGAGTTGTCCAAAAGTCAATTATTTATCCAATTTTCACCATGTTTCAGGCCTGGAACTGGAACCCACTACAAATCACTATCACTAATTGCAATAGTTTTGTATGAACGTTTTGTAAGCGATTTCATGAAAGTTTTCTGGCGATTTGGGTAGTGATTTTGAAATGTGTAAGCATTTTGCCAGCGATTGTGTAGCGATTAGCGATTAGCGTTTTTAATTCTGATTGGTCCACTTAATTTTAATTTTTTTACAGTGTGCAGTAACTTCAAAACGCTAGCAAAATCGCTTTGTGTGGGTTTTGATGAGCGATTACGCCAGCGTTTATACACTTTACATTGCAGAAACGCTAACACTAACCGATAACGCTAATCGCTAAAAATGCTGCATGTCCTGCGTTTGCGATTTTGGTCATCACAATCACTCCAGTGGAATTCGGCCCATCCATTAACATTAGCTGAGCGTTCAGGGAAATCGCTAGCGTTTTGAATCGCTCCCTAAAAATTCGCTCTAGTGAGTTCGAGCCCTAATACAGGACTCAACTTACAAACAAATTCAACTTACAAACAATCTCGGAATCTGTAAGTTGGGAACCGCCTGTAATGTTATGAAAAATGATCTTTCCTTTTTAATTAAAAAGAGGCTTTGGATTTCCAAATCAGGCTGGAAGCTGGAACTTAATTTTTGTTTTTTAAATTTTTTTTGCATGCCTGGAATCTGTATGCCGTTTGGTGTACAGAAATGTCCCTTTTTTACCAGGAGAACTGAGCTGCCTAGAGCAGGTGTCCCTGTTCATCTTTTTCAACACTTGTAATTTGTATTAAAAAAAAAAAAAAAAAAGTCTTTATACTCTGAATAGGCATACATCTAAAGACTTGTACCCACGTTGTGACTTTTTGCACAATTTTTTTGACGACTAATGATTTTTATTGCTGCAAGCAATTGTTAGTGCGATCTTGCGACGTGCAAGTGATTAACCGAATTATGCTTTGTGACGTGCAGCGATTTCAACCGTCATGACAGATTGGAGCTTTAAGTTCCCAGACGACTCCTGTACAAAGTGCTGCAATCGTTTCACCTCCCGTTTACGCCCGTCTTGTGCTGTTGCGTGACTTCGTGTTTTCCCGCAGGTAGGAAGATGGGTTGGGGAACACAGGTTCATCAGAAGGCGTCGCTGTCAGGTTTCCCCGATCCATCTTTTTTTTTTTTTTAAATCATGTAGCTAGCCTAGCGCTAGCTACATGATAGCCGCAGAGCAGCGGCATCCCCCTACCCTCTTCGATCGCCTCGGGAGATCAGGCCCGTCAGGAAAATCCTGTTCTGAATGGGATTTCTATGAGGGCTTCCCCCATCGCCATGGAGTCCCGATCCACCCCTCAGCGCTGCCTGGCACTGATTGGCCAGGCAGCGCACTGGGTCTCGGGGGGGCACCCTCTGACGCGGCGGGTAGCGGGGAATCGGCGGTGAGTGGCGGCAATCGTAAGTAACATACAGCTAGCAAAGTGCTAGCTGCGTGTATAAAAAAAAAAAATTATGCAAATCGGCCCAGCGGGGCCTGAGAAATCCTCCTGCGCGGCTTACCCCGTGTCCAGCACGGGGTTACCGCTAAGGAGGTTAAATATTTGAAATGTAAAAATGCGTTCATATGCGATAAAAAATCGTGCTCACAGCCATTAAACTGCACACAAGCGGCTATTATTTAAAGGACTTCCGAGGCCAAAATTAATAAAATCACACTATACCTTTTTTTTTGCAGAATCCACGGAGGACGTCCTGCCCGTCCTCCGCTCTGTTCCGCCATCAATGCAGGTCTTATCGTTCCCCTACGGCTCGGCCCGACCCCACCGAACGGGTCGCATGGATGCCACCTCTAATATGGCCGCCGCCTTGCTCCGCGGCTGCGCAGTACGCTTTGTCGCTAGCGCGACTGCGCAGCCTATTGCCCGCCTCCCGCCGCGTACTAGGTCCCGGCATGCTCCCCAAGCGTACGTCGGGTGGGCGCACACAGGCTGCGCAGTCGCGCTAGCGACAAAGCGTACTGCGCAGCCGCGGAGCAAGGCGGCGGCCATATTTGAGGTGGCATCCATGCGACCCGTTCGGTGGGGTCGGGCCGAGCCATAGGGGAACGATAAGACCTTCATTGATGGCGGAACAGAGCGGAGGACGGGCAGGACGTCCTCCGTGGATTCTGCAAAAAAAAAAAGGTATAGTGTGATTTTATTAATTTTGGCCTCGGAAGTCCTTTAAATATTAAATACAAAAAATTGTGCTCATCAGCCAGTATACTGCACACGCGCAGCTATTCATTAAATAAATAATACTAAAAATCCATTTGTATGCCTAAAGACATTTGCAAACTAAATTACGCATAAATTACACTATTATGCGTAATTAGTGATTACGTTCTCCTGCAAAATTTTCTACGCGTAATTGCAAATTTCTTATTATGATTATTTATTTATACAAGTATTTATATAGCGCCGACATATTACGCAGCGCTGTACAGAGTTTATTGTCTTGTCACTAACTGTCCCTCAGAGGGGCTCACAATCTTGTCCCTACCATAGTCATTTGTCTATGTATGTATCATGTAGTGCATGTAGCATAATCTAGGGCCAATTTAAGGGGAAGCCAATTAACTTATCTGTATGTTTTTGGGATGTGGGAGGAAACTGGAGTGCCCGGAGGAAACCCACGCAGACACAGGGAGAACATACAAACTCCTTGCAGATGTTGACCTGGCTGGGATTCGAACCGGGGACCCAGCGCTGCAAGGCGAGAGCGCTAACCACTACACCATGCTGCTCAAATAATTGCGAATTACAATGCGTATTCACGCATAGGCGTAATTTCTGCTCACCACTATTGCTGTCCATATGGCAAAATCTATCGTTTGTCGGATGTCTCAAACGACCTTTGTTGAGCGTGTGTAGAATAGATAGCCGTGCGTATCAGTAGTAAAGGCAGTCACTATCTTCTGTTCACTAATCCCGGTCACGTCACAGAGAACAAGGAAGGAAACCTCTTCTTTTCAGCAGTGGAAAATGTGAGTAAAAAAAATGAAAGTCTTCTCTTTTTCATATTTCTAGCTGTCGATGTGTGGCTATAGCTTGCTGTAATCCCCCATCACATCTGGGATATGTTACCGTCATTGTGTCTGATGGCTCACAGGGCAGTCAGGAGGAGTTACTGAAAGGCTTTGTTGTATGAGGATGAAATATGTCAGGACAGTTGTTGGCCGGGTCGCTTCTAGACTTTTTGCTGCCTGAGGCAAACTTGTGAGGATGTGCCCCCCAATTTTGAATTATCGCATAGGTGCCCACTGCCAGGTATAGTTGCCACTAGCATTGGAAGAAGCTCTAGGTAAGCAGATGTAAACATTTTCCCCTGCATCAGGTTTTTTTTGAGAAGCTATGCCCAAAGATCATGTAAACAAAGATTTTTCACTTTATTTCTATTTCAAGGTAAGGTAACCTTCAAGGTAGGGTAACCAAGAGCAGAGAGACAACAGGACCCCAAATGGTGCAGTGTGTCACAAGAAGAGAGATGGAAAACAAAAAGGATTAGGGGGCTCATTGCACAGGGGGCAACCAACCCCTGAAAGCAGGCGGAGATCTATAAACCTGACTCCACTCGAGTGTCTGGCTGGAGCTGGAGGCAGTCACATTCTTAGGAAAAACAATGACAGGTTCTATCGATGTCAAAGCCACTGGGTACCAATGTAAACCCCTCCCAAAGGAGGGTGAAAAGCACAAAGGGGGTAAGATATGTATTATTGTGCTCAAGCACTGAGTGCCTTGTAATTGATGTTTTTAGGCACTTTATTTGGCCTGAGGAGGGGGGCAGACCCTGGGGCATTGCTGGGATCCGAACAGATCCGGGGCACTTTTGGGCATTCCAGCCAGAAAATGGGTGTGGCCACGCACCAGGATGTGGGTGTGGTCATGGGTGGAGCTAAATTTACATGAACTTAACAGCGGTTTAAGTAGGTCTGCCCAGCAAAATGTTGGGTGAAGCCCCCTTCTCTATTAATACAAAAAACAAAACAAAAAAATGCAGCATATCTCATAAATAGGCAGTGCCTCTTAAACATCACTAGGCAGGGTTACCTGGCTTCTGTGCTGGCTGGTCTGGCTTTCTGCTGGGCAGGCTGGCGTCAGGTCAGGTTATCTGGCAGTTCCCCTATAGCATTCCCTGACTTTCTAGTGGACCCCCTCCCATGCTCCCACGGGCCTCCCATTCAGGCACCACAACTCCCAGCATGCCCCCCATAGAAGAACCACAGCTTCCTGCATGCCCACATAGAGGCACCACAGCAACCAGCATACCACCTCTTAATGCACCACAGTTCCCAGCATGCACGCCATTAAGTCAACACAGCTGACTCCGCCTGGGGGACGTCCGGGGCACTACAGAATAGATCTGAGGCACGTGCCACAGATCTTTGGGGCTAGCGACGCTCCTGGGCAGACCCACAAATGCGTTGCCTGTGCTTATTAAAATTCATATTTATATGAACTTGTCCTTATTGAGGAAAGCCGCTTCTATTTTTCTATTTCTAGCTGTTTTTAAAGAGACTCCGTAACAAAAATTGCATCCTGTTTTTTATCATCCGACAAGTTCCAAAAGCTATTCTAATGTGTTCTGGCTAACTGCAGCACTTTCTGCTATCACAGTCTCTGTAATAAATCAATGTATCTTTCCCCTGTCAGACTTGTCGGCCTGTGTCTGGAAGGCTGCCAAGTTCTTCAGTGTTGTGGTTCTGCTATGAACTCACCTTTCCAGGCCCCTTTATGCACACTGCCTGTGTATTATTTAGATTAGGGCAGCTTCTCTCTTCTCTCTTATCTTTTACAAGCTGGATAAATCGTCCTCTGAGCTGGCTGGGCTTTCACATACTGAGGAAATTCAGACAAGGGCAAAGCTGTTTGCAGGAAGAAAAGAGCAGCCTGAAACTTCAGTGCATGAGAGATGCAGGGGGAAAGAAACACACAATGATCTCTTGAGAGTCAAAAGGAAGGGTGTATACAGCCTGCTTGTGTATGAATGTATTTTCTATGTGTGGACATACTGTACATCAACCTACTTCCTGTTTTGGTGGCCATTTTGTTTGTTTATAAACAAACTTTTTAAAACTGTTTTTAACCACTTTTAATGTGGCGGGGAGCAGCGAAATTGTGACAGAGGGTAATAGGAGATGTCCCCTAACACACTGGTATGTTTACTTTTGTGCGATTTTAACAATACAGATTCTCTTTAACTCCTTTTTATTTATTTCTGGGCCCCTCTTACCCCCTTTGTGACCTTATTTCTATAACTTTTTAGCCCAACGCAAGCAAAAAAGTAACTCAATTGAATGTGTCTTATTAAATAATATGATATTACAAAATAATGTATATTACAACACACTTGTTTGCTCTATTTATAGTACTTTGTACTAACCATGTTTCGGATGCGTTTCATCCAGACAAGATGAGACGATAACAGATAACTCATCAGGATGGCTGCGCACGTCAGGGCCACTCCCGCTATCTGCCGTGCGCTTTTCACAATGTTTATCTGCGTTCAAACTGTGTTTAGAAAAGGGCAGAAAATAGACTTCCTGCTCTTATAAAAATAACATTTTTCTGCAAATTATTATAACAAGCCGCCTGAGAAGATAATATTTAGCAAAACGTAAGAGATTATGGTTCACTTGCTGCAGATCGCGGACCCGAGCAAACAAGGGAGCACGGCAGAGATGGTAAAAAAAATGTCCAATTTTCGATTTCCCGGAAATTCCGATTTTTTCTGTTTTCCGTTTTTCCTATTTACCATTTTTCTGATTTTCAATTTTTGAGAAATCGTTTTTTTTTGGATCAGAAAATGCAAAAAAAAATGAAAAAAGAAATGGAAAGAACAGAAGTTGGAAAAACAGAAAGTCTTGTGTTGATAGGTCTAAAATTTTAATTTTGCTGAAAAATTCTGCATTCTCTGATCGGTCCAACGCTTCCGAGTTCGGTGATCGGGCTAAAATTACTGAGTAGCGGTAAATCAGATTTCTGCAGAATTTTTGTTTTCCGATTTCCGTTTTCCTATCAGAAATGTGGATTTTCCATCCGGAAATGTGTAAATTTCAATTCTGCGGACTGCAAATCAGCATCCCTAGAGTCCGCAATCAAACACGATTAGGTGTGACGTCAGTTGTCAGCCCGCATGGAGGACAGTGATCACATGACGCCACTTCGGGCCGGTTCAGACAGGTGACTGCCGGCGCTGTCCACGGCATTTACCGCCGGGATCCACCAAGTCTAGCATTGATGAATGGCAGCATTCATGCCGCGATTGATTGAGTTTTCTGAGATGCTGCGTGGTGTAGCTCTTACAAAACAAGAGAGAGAAACCGTTTTAGCATTCTATAAATCCTTAGCATCTAACAGGTGCCTGCTCACATATATTGAGACTGAAACACTCGTCCTTTGTTAACTTTGAAATGGGAGGGGAAGAGGGGGTTGTAGAGTGATGATAGCCAATGATGGCTTCCAGAGATGGATTAATGCAGGGGTGTCAAACTCAAATACAAAGTGGACCAAAATTGCACACTGGGACCTAGTCGCAGGCCAACCTTAATGTCTACTGGCCACCTTCCTCCCTTATAAGATTCCCAGGTGTCTAATGACCCCCCCCCCACACCTGTACAGTTCCCTGGTGTCTAGTGGTCCTCTTTTTCCTATACAGTTTCCTGGTGTCTAGAGGTCCCCAACCACCCCCATATATTTCCCCAGTGTGCTCCTCAATAGAAAGAAAAAAAAGCATTAGACTCTTTCAGATTTAAAAAATCATCCTTGGGTTCTCTTTAAGAAGCCCTGGATACTCTACCAGCAGTTTGTCCAGGCTGGCTATGCAGCCCAGCTGCTCCAGTGCCGCAGGGAATGCACCAGGGCATGCTGGGATATTTCTAGGACAAGTGTTTGTACTGTACCTCCAATGGGAGGACAGAGCTGGTCCTGTGCAGCAGAGGATGTACCAGGGCATGCTGGGATATTTCTAGGACAAGTGCTTGTACTGTACCTCCAATGGGAGGACAGAGCTGCTACTGTGCAGCAGGGAATGTACCAGGGCATGCTGGGATATTTCTAGGACAAGTGCTTGTGCCATTTCTAGGACAAGTGCTTGTACTGTACCTCCAATGGGAGGACAGAGCTGCTCCTGTGCAGCAGAGAATGTACCAGGGCATGTTGGGATATTTCTAGGACAAGTGCTTGTACTGTACCTCCAATGGGAGGACAGAGTTAATCCTGTGCAGCAGAGAATGTACCAGGGCATGCTGGGATATTTCTAGGACAAGTGCTTGTACTGTACCTCCAATGGGAGGACAGAGCTGCTCCTGTGCAGCAGAGAATGTACCAGGGCATGCTGGGCCATTTCTAGTACAAGTGCTTGTACTGTACCTCCAATGGGAGGACAGAGCTGCTCCTGTGCAGCAGAGAATGTACCAGGGCATGCTGGGATATTTCTAGGACAAGTGCTTGTACTGTACCTCCAATGGGAGGACAGAGCTGCTCCTGTGCAGCAGAGAATGCACCAGGGCATGCTGGGCCATTTCTAGGACAAGTGCTTGTACTGTACATCCAATGGGAGGACAGAGCTGCTCCTGTGCAGCAGAGAATGTACCAGGGCATGCTGGGCCATTTCTAGGACAAGTGCTTGTACTGTACCTCCAATGGGAGGACAGAGCTGCTCCTGTGCAGCAGAGAATGTACCAGGGCATGCTGGGATATTTCTAGGACAAGTGATTGTACTGTACCTGCAATGGGAGGACAGAGCTGCTCCTGTGCAGCAGAGAATGTACCAGGGCATGCTGGGCCATTTCTAGGACAAGTGCTTGTACTGTACCTCCAATGGGAGGACAGAGCTGCTCCTGTGCAGCAGAGAATGTACCAGGGCATGCTGGGATATTTCTAGGACAAGTGATTGTACTGTACCTGCAATGGGAGGACAGAGCTGCTCCTGTGCAGCAGAGAATGTACCAGGGCATGCTGGGACATTTATATAACTTTTTTTGATATAGTAAACTTCTGATATAATAAACCATTTTCGCAGTCCCTAGGAGTTTACTATAATGAGATTATACTGTAAAGGAATGTCCAGTTGGATGAATCTAAAAAAACAACCTGAGGAAGATCAGAATTCTGGGAGTGAATGTTGAAGCGCTATTAGCGGCCTTAACCTTATAAAGATCAGCCATTAGCACAGCGCAGCCTGTATGGAGCAGCTGTAAGGTCTCCGATAGACGGGCGAGGGAATTATTAATCAGGAAATATTCTCAGACTCCTAAAACGATTTACTTTTCATGTCATTTTCTTGTAAATATTTTGAAAGCTTATAGTTATCAGTAACTCGGAAAAAAAATATCTCTGCCATTGCTGTTATTAATGAGAAACAGAGAGAGCTGTCACTGAGTTCCTGAGTGAACTCCAAACAGCGCCCTCCGCAGACCGCAGGAAGATACCAACACTGATTCACTTACTCTGAGAAAAACCAGCAAAGAGGGCAAAAAAAGTAATATATTGTTTCTTCAGAAGTATCATTGTTTTTCCAGTCTGACCACACGTACCATTCAAGCAGACCTGAACTCAGAATGTCCTCTCTGTTCTAAAAGATAAGCAACAGCATAATAACCTTTACAGAAAAACATTTCTTTGTTACAGCTGAAATAAATCTGCAGTGTCTACTTCCTGCTTTCATGGAAGCAGACATAAGGTTCACATCCTGTGCTTTCAAATGAGCCTTATCTGCTATGCCAGTCAGGTGACACAGCTGAGAGATCAAATTACAGTTGTGATTAGTCACAGATGAGGGGGGATTTAGACAGGCTAAACTCTCTAACTACATACAGGGTGCATTTCTCTCTGTTTTCCTTGTGTCCTGTGCAAGAGTTCAGGGAACCCGAGGAGGTAGGTTAAAAAGTTAGATACATACCTGGTAGAGGCTTCCTGTGTCTTCCTCACTCCCTGTTACCACTTGTTGGATATGTTCTCCACGCCATGTATGATCTCGCCTATACTGCAGCTGCGCGAGTACAGCTACACCTGCGCAGTAAGCCCAGGCCACCCGTCCACATGCAGCTCCGTGCCACTGCGCAGTACGGCCACATACAGCATGGAGCCCGGCCAGGAGAACATGTTCGACAAGCTTGGCTGTGAACTGAAAGAGGTTCCCAAACAGCCCTAGTTAAAGAGAATCAGTAACTGAAAATAACCCCTCTGTACGATACTTATCTAGGGAGAGGGAAGCCTCTGTATCCTAACAAGACTTCCCCCGTCCTCCTCCATCCCTCCATTCAAGCGCCGGGACCCCCCAAAGTGTGGCGAAGTAAATATTTACCTACCGCGATCCTGCGAAAGTGCATTAGCGGCTCCCCGTTTGGGTCAAGACAGAAATAGCCGGATCTGATCGAATCCACACTACCGCGAAGGTGCGAGTCCTTTGCACCTGCGCGGTAGAACAGATACAATCGGGCTCAGCTATTTCTGCCTAGCCCGAACGGACAGCCACTAGTGCGCCTGCACTGGATTGCAGAGAGTTAAATACTGTATATACTCATGTATAAGCCTAATTTTTCAGCACAAAAAATGTGCTGAAAAGTTACCCCCCTCAGCTTATATGTGGGTCAGTGGAGCGGAACGGATGGTGGAGCAGGTTTTGTTACTGGCAGAGGAGTGTAAGGATCATGCACTAGTGATCCTGCTCTTGCCAGCTGGCTTCCTGCTGTGTCCGTGCCTTCCATCCCCTGCAACATGGAGTGCAGAGTGCGCTGCTCAAGACTACCTGTGTCCCCTGGCTTGTGGAGCAGTGTGTGCAATCAATGTGTCAGCTGTGCAATGATCACGGAGTCTTCCTGTGTGGCATTCGCTGTCTCATATCTATAACCCCATCTAGTGGCATCTTGGGAAACAACTATTATCCTTGTGGAACATATGGCTACTATAGAGGGGGCTATACTGGGGAGGGCTTATATGCGAGTCAATCACCTTTTCCTAGTTTCTGAGGGGAAAGTTGGTACCTCGGCTTATACACGGGTTGGCTTATATGCGAGTATATACAGTATATCACCGCTTGTCAAGCTTGTCGGGGAAGGATGTGGGGGAGCCAGCGCTGGATTCCCCCAAGCTTCAGAGGTTGGGGAAGCCTCATTTAGCCCCTGAGGCTTTTTCCTCCCGAGGTAAATATCCCCCAGAGGGAGTTCTTTTTGTTACAGGTTCTCTTTAAAGCAAACCTGAAGTGAAAAAAATAAAATGATGAGATAAACAACTGTAACTAAAGTCCTATTCCTAAATAGGACTGGAATCTTACTTTGATTTTAAAGGATACCTTACTCCTTAATGAATTCTGTAATTGACACCCAAAGACATTATGCAATTCACTTTCACTCTGGAGTTTTCTCACGTCGTCATAAAATACCCTTTAAATCACCAGCAAGCAAGAAAATACTCAGAATAATTTTGATAGTTCCTTCTTACCAACTTTCAGGTACTTTTCTATAATTGCAAAGTGCTGAAAAGTTATTTTGAAATAGAATTTGAAACTTATCTCCTAGGAGATAACTCAGGATAAAAAAATAATTGCATATGGGCCTTAGTCCTATATGCAATTAACTTTTTCTCTTTAGCTTTCTCCTAGGAGATATTTACCTAATTTGACAATAAAATGTCTTCTTCAGCAAGCAAATACTCAAAATAATTTTGACAGTAGTTATTCAACTACTTTTTGTTACTTTTTCAGCTGCAGATTGCTGAAAAGTGATTCTTCGCCATATCTGGACGCATATATCCGTCCAGATAGGCAGTGGTGCTGCAGCCGTGTGTTGCGCGCGATCGGGCGCGCGCCCGCGCGCGCCCCCGCTACCTCCCGCTGCCCCCCCGATCAGTGAATGGGAATATAATTCCCATTCACCGATCCAAGTCCCCGGCAGAAATACCGACGCTTTCTCATCAGAGAGCGTGGTATTTCTGCCCCCAGGAAACAACTTCTCTTCATTTTAGTTCCTAGATGCGACATCGTTCGCATCTAGGAACTTTTTGAATGTGGCCATCTTGTGGCCAAATAGTAAACTGCACCCACATACCTGTATTGAATAAAAAATACATGATTTTACATCTAAAATTGGCTATTTACCTCCCAAACTAAAATTACCCAAATACATTTTTGTATTTAAAAAAATAATAAAAAAAATTACAATTAAAAAAAAAAAAACTACATAAATAGTTACCTAAGGGTCTGAACTTTTTAAATATACATGTCAAGAGAGTATCTTATTACATTTTTTAAAATTATAAGCTTGTAAATAGTGATCGACGCAAATTGAAAAAATGCACCTTTATTTCTAAATAAAATATCGGCGCCATAAATTGTGATAGGGACGTAATTTAAATGGTGTAATAAGCGGGACAAATGGGCACATAAAATGCATGGGTTTTAATTACTGTAGCATGTATTAATTTTAAACTATAATGGCTAAAAACTGAGAAATAATGTTTTTTTTCCATTTCTATCTTAATCTTCCTGTTAAAATGTATTTACAGTAAAGTGGCTCTTAGCAAAATGTACTACCTAAAGAAAGCCTAATTAGTGGCGGAAAAAACGAGATATAGATCAATTAATTTTGATAAGTAGCGATAAAGTTATTAGCGAATGAATGGGAGGTGAACATTGCTTGGATGCATAAGATTTTCGAAGCTGTAGGCTGAAGTGGTTAAGGAGAAGATGAAACATCTCCTAGGAGAAAACTAGGGAGCAAAAAATGAGTTACATATGTGCCACAATGCCAGATCATACACTGGAGTAGTAGTACAAGTAATACAAGTTCATGTTATTCTGTGAGCAGGATTCATGATCAGGTAGAATACCCAAGAAGGGCTTACAATCTGGTGCTGCATCGAGAGATTCCGTGATGGTCTGTTGAGGCTGGGATGGTGTTTAGCAAATAAACTGAAGTTATCAAACAGAGGAAATTACTGTATATTCTGGCGTATAAGGCTACTTTTTAACCCTTGAAAATCTTCTGAAAAGTCAGTGGTCGCCTTATACGCCTGGTGTCATTGATGCCGGGTGATACGCCCTATCCTGTTACCGCCTCTCAGATCTCCCTGCTGAGGACTGTAGTGAAGCGGCGCAGGCGCACATGTGCAAGATCTGAGAGGCAGAGAAGGAGGTGAATAGGATACAAGGGCGGGGCCAGAAGGGCGAAAGAGGCGTGTCTTATGGGCACAGAGCAATCTATTCTTCCATACTACTCTGATAAACAGGCAGACAAGGAGAGCTGAGTGCTGACCAATCTGCTTAAAGAGAGGGAGAGTTGACCAATCCAACCAGTCAATCCTCTGTATAGTTATATACTGGGTACCACATACAGTAAAGCACCAGTATCTGTTCATACATAGCACCAGTATATGCTGTTTTATATTTTTTTTTAAATTTGGTGTGCATTGGAAGAGGGGTAGTCTTATATGGCGAGTATATCCCAAACTCTATATTTTAACTGGAAAAGTTAGGTGGTCGTCTTATACGCCCAGTCTTATACACCAGGATTATACGGTACCTTTAGTGTGTTGCAGAATTGTGTTGAATTGCTGGTGAATTCTGGGAAATTCAATAGTTCCACCCAGCTGATACATAGCTGGCACACTCGCACTGGACTAGAGGCCGCCGGGGAGCACAGTTATCAGGTGCCCAAAGCAGATATACTGCACATGCACACATAGTATGTCCGGGCAAAAGGGCACGTGCGCCGGCTATGTCTTCCCACAGGAGTGCACATGTTCTTCCACGGACATACTGCGGCTTCGCCAACCCTGCCACCCACTACTTTGGACCAGGACCTTTTACAGATGAACAGTGATAAGACGCCGGGCTACGGGGGTGCGGTAAGCCTATGCGCACCTCCCCACAAAAACACCTGGGCCCGTATGCAATTCAGTTTTTCTCCTGAGTTATCTCCTTGGAGATCATTTTTCATCTTCTATTTAAAGGGACTCCGAGCTCATAAAAAAAATGAAAGTTGTACTCACCTGGGGCTTTCTCCAGCCCAGTGCTGGTCGGGAGATCCCACGACGGCGTCCTGGCGTATGACGCGGATTACGTCACACGCCGGCCGCCTCGCGTCATCACGGCGGCCGGCGTGAAAGTACTGCGCATGCGCGATTAAAGCGCGCATGCGCCGTACTGCCACGCCGGCCGCCGTGATAACGCGAGGCGGCCGGCGTGTGACGTAATCCGCGTCATACGCGGAAGGAGCAGCCCGACACTCGCGAGTGTCGCCCGGGCTGCGGCCTGTCAGCCATTCCGGAGTGGGGACTAGGAGAGGAGCCAGGACGCCGTCGTGGGACCTCCCGACCAGCACTGGGCTGGAGAAAGGCCCAGGTGAGTACAACTTTCATTTTTTTTATGAGCTCGGAGTCCCTTTAAAATAACTTTCCAGTACTTTTCAACTGAAAAAGTACTGAAAGCAGGTGAAACAGTACTGTCAAAATCATGAGTATTTTCTTCCTTGCTGGTAGCTTCAAAGGCATTTTATTGACAAGTGTAAAATAATCACCTAGGAGAAAACTTAGGGGGAAAAAGTGAATAGAATATGGCTCCTTGGGTCATCATATGCAATTAACTTGTTCTCCTGAGCTTTCTCCTAGGAGATCATTTTTCATCTACGATTTAAAACAACTTTTTAGCACTCTGCAATGGAAAAAGTACGAGAAAGTAGGTGAAAAAGTACTGTCATTTTATTTTGAGTATTTGTTTGCTAAACAAAAGTTTGCTTTCTTAAAACAGAAAGAATTTGCGATAATTCAGGTTGGAGTGAGCTCCGAGATGTCTCCCACAATGCACCACTGCTGAATATATGTTGGTGGCTTAAAATGCATTTTATTTACAAGTTGTGAAAATATCACCTAGGTAGAAAAGTGAATTGCAAATGGCCCCATGGCACAAATGCAATTCCCTTTTCTCCTGAGTTTTCCTCTAGGTCAGGGGTCTCAAACTCGCGGCCCGCGGGCCATTTGCGGCCCGCGATACAATATTTTGTGGCCCCAGGGCCCCAGAGCTTGTAGGGGCCCCCAGTGGCTACAAGAGGAAAAAAATTTTTTTCAAATCGGCCTTATAGTTTTTGAGAAAATCGATTTTAAAGTTGCAAAGGAAAAAAATACACATTTAAAAACCCGCCGACTTTAATGGTTAATAGCAAATCCACCTTAAATGCTAGAAACCCTAAATTTGCAGGATATGTTAAGGAGATCATTAGGAATAAGAGGAAAAAACAATTTTTCAAAAAGACCTTATAGTTCTTGAGAAAATCGATTTTAAAGTTTCGAAGGAAAATAGTATACTTTTAAATGCGGTAAATGTCACTTTTAGTAGCAAGCCTAACGGTAGTGTAATTTTACATGTATCAAAAGAAAGAGCAATACATTTCCTGACAGAGTTTCCAGGGGGTCCATACGCAGCCGCAGCGCTTTGGCCAGGGATCGCTATACAGCCGTAATATGGCTGTATGAAGATTCCGGGCATTTTTTCCTATTTTCCCAATTTTTTTTTTTATGTTTAGAGTGGGCGGGCAGAGGCGGCGATCCGCCGCGATTGACGTCAGGAGGGGCAGAGCTGAAGCTGAAAGCTCTGCCCATTCCAGGAAATGCCGGCGGATTGCCCCCGGGGCGATTTGGGGGCTCTGCAGCCCTCGTTTTGCGGCGGGGACACGTGAACTCCCTTATGCGGCCCAGCCTCATCCTGACTTTGCCTCCTGCGGCCCCCGGGTAAATTGAGTTTGAGACCCCTGCTCTAGGTCATCATTTTTCATTTTCTCTTTAAAATACCGTTTCAGCACTTTACAAAAGTATCGAAAGTAGGTGAACAAAGTACTACCGAAAACATTCTGAGGTTTTTCTGGCTTGCAGGTGGTTTAAAAAGGCATTTTATTGTCAAGGTGTAAAAATATCAACAAAAAAAACTCAGGAGAAAAAATGAATTGCATGCGGGCCCTATGTGTCTTAGGTCTCGATTCATCATTGCCTTTGCATTGCAATAACTTTTTCCCGTTCGTTAAATTACCGAATTCGAAATGTATCGATTTCTAGTTGTATTCATCAAGGTGTTTCCACATTTGGTGTGATTTTGATAAAATATCGATAACAATTCGGTAACCATTCGGTAACGTGTCGATATTTCCATTTTACAGCGGTAATTTAACACAAGGCCATAAGATTCCCGTGGAATTGTGGGTAAAAAGGCAGTCCTTTGAACACCACATAGCAACATTCTGAATAGGGCTTAACACCTGGACCAGGATTCTGGGAGTGGCTTGGGACAATCCCACAATTTGTTAGGAGCCTTTTCTAAAAAAATATAGTGCAGCTAGCAAATTAGGTAACCCTGGCACTGCCTGTGTTCTCTTACAAGATGATTCAAGAGAAATGCGGATGTCCTGGCATAGCAAATAAATCCATTCTCTTGCAAATTGATCAAACTGATATAGTTCTAGACCTTATTCTTGCCCTTCTGCACCTTTGAATCACTCTCAGCTGATACATGGGCCTCGATTCATCAACACTTAGCAAATTTGTTAACAACAGTTTGGTAAAATACCGAATCTGTTAACTTCATTTCAGGATTCATCAAAGTTATCTACAGCTGTTAGCGAACATTCGTTAACGATTCGGTAACGATTCGCTAAAACGGAAGAAAGTGCAATTCATGAAAAAGAAAGTGGGCGTGGTTTAGCGTTACATTTAGGATTAGTTATCTCCTTCACTGCTCTGTCGTTATTCCTGTCAGATCATTGCTGACAGAGAAGATGGAGCCATTTGAAGTGGTTATGTATCAGCTGAGAGTGATTCAAAGGCGCAGAAGGGCAAGAATAAGGTCTGCAACCATATAAATTTGTAAGAGAATAGATTTATTTGCTATAACACGACATCTGCATTTCTCTTGAATCATCTTGTAAGAGAACACAGGCAGTGTCAGGGTTAACTAATTTGCTAGCTGCACTATAATTTTTTAGAAAAGGCTCCTATCAAATTGTGGGATTGTCCCAACCACTTTCAGAATCCTGGTCCAGGTGTAAAGCCCTATTCAGAATGTTGCTACGTAGTGCTCAAAGGACTGCCTTTTACCCACAATTCCATGGGAATCTTATGGCCTTGTGTTAAAGTACCACTGTAAAATGGAAATATCGACACGTTACCGAATGGTTACCGAATTGTTATCGAATTCACACCGAATGAGGAAAAACTTTGATGAATACAACTAGAAATCGCTAAACTTCGAATTCGGTAATTTAACAAACTGGAAAAAGTTATCTCAAAGAGAATGATGAATCGAGGCCGTAGTCCCCGACTTACAAACGCCCGACTTACGAACGACCCACTGATACGAACGGCATGGATTCTCTGCTTCCATGGGAACAAGTCAACATTTTTTTTTGCAAATTGGACTTGTAGTTTTTGACAAAATCGATTTAAAAAAAGTCAAAGAAAAAATAGCTTTTATACTTGTATAAACAGGTACAAAGGGCAGATGTGACCCAGAGGAGGACACTGGAGGCACAGGGGGGGGAAAGAGGAGGTACAGGGGACAGAGATGGCACAAAGTTCCGACTTAAGAACAGATTTAGGTTAAGAACGAGCCGACAGTCCTTATCTCGTTCGTTAACCGGGGACTACATGTATACAGTATACACAACCTTTGATCCTATAACAACTAAAATGTTAATACATGCTCTCATAATTTCTTGTCTGGACTACTGCAACGTACTACTTTGTGGACTACCTTCTAACAACCTGGCCCCGCTCCAGTCGGTACTGAACTCAGCTGCTCGTCTCATTCATCTTTCTTCCCAATCTTCCTCTGCTGCTCCTCTCTGTCAAGCTCTTCACTGGCTGCCAATTAACCAGAGGATCCAGTTCAAACTCCTAACTCTAACCTACAAAGCTCTCCACAATCTCTCTCCCCGGTACATATCCTCACTAATCTCCAGATACAAACCCAATCGCAGTCTCAGATCGGCACACGATCTTCTGTTGTCCTCCTCTAGAATCACCTCCTCACATTCACGTTTACAAGATTTTGCACGCGCTTCACCCCTTCTCTGGAATGCCCTCCCACAACACATCCGTCACTCGCCAACCTTTGTTACCTTTAAACGCTCTCTAAAAACACACTTGTTCCGACAAGCATATGCTCTACCTTAGGCCACTTCCCTTTGTACTAAGACCAAATTGCACTCCTACTAGGTATCCTAAAACACAAAGCCTCTATATATTTGCTGCATACTACCCTTCCTCCTGTTTCCCCCCATTCCTTATAGATTGTAAGCCCGCAAGGGCAGGGCTCTCTCCCCCTTTTGTGTCTTGGTAACCATTATACATTTTATTCATCATGTTAATTTTATCACTGTCATTACCAATTCTATATTCTGTATTTTGTATCATTCTTTGTATTTTGTCACTAATTATGTATCTTGTATTTTGGTGTATAGCATTGTCTGTATTATTATGTACCCCATGTTTGTGTCCTACTTTGTACAGCGCCACGGAATATGTTGGCGCTTTATAAATCAATAATAATAATAATTGTTAGCCGGTATGTTTGTAGATAATGGCAGTTGGCGCTGTCTGGTTTCTTTTTGTCATGTCTGCCAGCAGTAAAGATGATTGCCTGCTGGCTCACTGTGGATCAAACAACATGAACGAATAACACGGTGACTATCAATCATTTCTTGATCTATCTCCTACTAATTAACTTCTCACTTTGCAATGTCTTGACGTTTTTTTTCCCCCCTACTGCTATCTTTCGGTAAAGCTCCTCGTTAGCTGACCGGCAATCCGGGACAGAAAGCTGAAATATTCGTTGGGCGACCCTTTAACGGCGGTTGTAATGCGCGGCTGCATTATTCTATATTCCTAAGTGATCCCCTAAGGCTGTAGGCTAAGCTGGGACGTGTGGCCTGATCCCATAACATCCCGGCAATGTGTGACGTTCGGAGGCAGAAGGCAGCCGAGCTGAATTGCTTTAAGGTCTGTGCTGCTCACATCCAGTCCCCTTTCATCTGATTAATCTTGCAGTAGGGGCAGCACAAGCCATTTCCCTTCACTTACTTTCTAACCCCCGTATTAATCATTCACTATAACAGCCCATTAACGTCTCCTAACTTTTTAAAGATGACAAATTTGATTTGACTGATTTCAATCAGAGCGAGCGGACAGTCCCGCGGGGCACGGCGGCCATTTAAAAACCTCGCTATTTGCCTCACGGGATAGGTTACAGCCAGTTAGTAAGTGTGAGGTTGTTGCTACTGATTTGCTTTCTTTTTTATGTGTATTTATTTTATATGTGTTTTCACTACTTTTTTTTTTTTTCTTTTTTGCCGTGTAGTCTTTTCAATATATTTTTTTTAGCTATTTAGTTTCGAGGATTGGAGTAACATAAAAATAATATCTCCCTACGCTTAAAAAAAACTAGGAAAAAAAGTGTTATAGCTGTGGTTACAATTAAAGGACAACTTTTATAAAGAAACTGTAATATTTAAAATACACAAGAACATATACTTGTAAGAAGTACATTTATCTCAGATTAAAATGCTCTCAAAAATTACTTTCCTCCAATGTACCTGTCACTTACACTAGACAGATTGTGCTTGTGGACTAGCCCATCTCCTCATGGGGATGGGACAAGCGGAGGCCGCAGACAGGTAATATATATTTTACATGGGGCATAGGGGGGAAACGTACATTCACAGCGTCGGGGGTTTTGTCAATCATCGGGAAATTGCATGCCGTTCTCGCTGTGCTCCTGATCGAGCAAGTTGGCCCAACATCTTGCAGCATGCGTGTTCGAGAATGCAACCAATTTTCGCACCAAAATTGGTCACATTGTCGGCATGCATTTGCCGGCACCAATTTTCATCCAATTCAATTATAATTATCGAATCGGATGGTCGATCGGCCGCCAAGATGCCTGATGTATGGCCATATATCAGGCAACTTGGCGGCCGATCGACCATCCAATTCGATAATTATAATCGCATTGGATGAAAATTAATGCCACCAAATGCATGCCGACAATGTGACCAATTTTGGTACGAAAATTGGTTGCATTCACCTTTAGTCTGTGTGTGCAGTTTGGTATATGCTGGCACACCTCTTACTTAAATATGCACTGTTCTCTGCTAGCCCCGCCTCCTCTCCATGCCCCATTCTGCTCTCTGGATTCCCTATATAAATCTATACTATATATCACAAGTTTGCTTCAGGCAGAAAAAAAGTCTAGAACTGGCCCTGACTATATGTTACTACAGTGCCCCTTTAAAGTAGAACTACAGCTTGCAGTTCAGTTTCACAAATTTGCTTCAGGCAGCAAAAAGTCTACAACTGGCCCTAGTCACTGGTATTAGACAGAAGAAGGGCTTTGAAATGTGAGTAAAAATATACTCTTAGGCTTCTTGCACACCAAGACGTTGTGTTAGGTGCCACGTTAAGGTCGCATAACGTGCACCTAACACAACGTATGGTGCTGCAAAAGCCGACGGTAGAGTGAGCCGCGTTCGGCGGCTCGATTCCTATAATGTCTCCCAGAGTGGCGCTGATTGGCCAGCGGGACCACGTGATGCGGAGCGAGACACTCCGCATCACGTGGTCCCGCCGGCCAATCAGCTGCCGCCAGTGCAGTGAATATTAAGTAGCCATGTGCGCGGCTACTGTAGCTGGCTCTCCCCGCCTCCTCTCCGCCCCCCACTGCGCATGTGCAAACAGTCTAACGCGGCTATAGCCGCTCCAACGCCGTAGCATGCTGCACTTTGCACCGAACGTGCAGCATTACATGTAACGCAACGTGGGCTGTGTGAACAGCCCACTTGTGTTACATTGCTGTGCGTTGGGGGAGCGTTACAGGCGCACTAACGTGCGCCTGTAACGTCTTGGTGTGTAAGCAGCCTAAATGTTTCCACACCAAAAAGAAGCTTACTGTTTCTATGTGTTGAATTAGCTCGTTGGAAAACCTTACTTCTCTTGTAACACTACAGCCTGCAGTAGCGGCCTCCATAATTGGGTGCGTCTCTAGCTTTGTTGGATCCGTCTGAGCAGGATGCCTTCCTGTTTGAGCCTGACCATGTGTCCCCGCACAGCACAACGTGAGGTCCGTCGTGGAATGGTTCACTGATTGCGGTGTGGTGGAGTTTTACTGGTTCGCACGAAGCCCAGAGCTCCACACAACACAACGGAACACTTTGGAATGGATCGGAATGCAAACGGCTGGCCACACCACAGACATCAACCAACATCAGTGCCTGGCCTCACAGAATGTGTGCTTTCCTTAGTGAATGGCAACATATGGTGGATACGTTCCAAGTTCTGGTGGAAAGCCCTCACACAGAAGTCAAGACTGTAAGAACAGCAAATTGGGGACCAGCTCTGGAGGTTCAGCCCAGATGTGGTACTTTGTAGGCCTTCGTACGTTTGGCCATATAAAGTTAATGGATTTCAGAGGCTTTCTGTGTCAATAGCCTGAAATCTAAAAAGCCTACTATCATTAGAGTTTATTTTGATTATAGCTTTACATTTTGGTGCAAAAACTGCTGTTGGTGTTGACCTGGATTCGTCATTCTGTAGACCCTTTTTGGAGTAGGTCAGAGAAAATGCACATCTTGCTATTATAGAAAGCCTTTTAAACCTCCAGCAAGCAAGAACATACACAAAATCATTTTGATAGTACTTTTTCTACTACTTTTGGGACTTTTTTTTAAACTGCAAATTGCTGAAAAGTAATTTTAAGGAGAAAACGAAAAATTATCACTTAGGAGAAAATGTAGGAGAAAAACGGAATTGCATACGGGCCCATATATTTACAGATATAGGGTCTGACTCTCATCCAATTTACCTTTTCTTCTAAGTTTTATGATCCTAGGGGATATTTTCACATTTTAAATAAAATGCCCTTTAAAGAGACTCTGTAACAAAATGTTGAGCCTTATTTCTTCTATCCTATAAGTTCCTATGCCTGTTGTAATGTGGTCTGTCTTACTGCAGCCTTTTCTAGTTGCACTGTCTCTGTAATAAATCTTATCTCTTTTCCTCTGTCGGCTCTGTCGGGCTCAGGCTGGAATGTGTGGAATGTGCAGCACTGCTTGTCATTGGAAGAAGCTTTACACACCCTCTCCAAGCTCTGCATGAGTCACACAGTAAGCTGTTCTCAGCTATCATACTCTGGTTAGAAGCCATGTCTTTTGTTTGTAAACACTGCCTAAAACTGTTAATTACAAGCCAGGATTGCAGCAGGGAGTGACAGAAACAGCACAGAGGGGCCCAGGAGAACATAATGAAGAGAATGGTATGCTTTTTATTGTAAGAATTTTACAGTACAGATTCTCTTTAAGCCCTAGGTTCTTAATGTGTGGTACACGTGCCCCAGGGGGTACTTCTGATGGTTCCAGAGGGTACTTGATATCCTTAACCAAGAATAACAAATTTAGAGTTTTAGAAAATGATAAATTTTATTTAAACAATTCCAAATTAGTATTTTAGCTAATTAAAAGCAAAGTAAATGCTTGCTTGCAAATTGTTTAGAACCGATTATCATGTATTACGATTAAATATATATTTGTGAAGGGGAACTTGTGATAATGTTTACTATGCTAGGGGGTACTTGGGTTTTAAAAGGGATACATACTAATACAATGTTGAGAAACACTGCTTTAAAGGGACTCCGAGCAGTGCAGAAACTATGGAAAGATGCATATCATTTTAAAGCTCTCTTTCTCCTCTTTCCAATGATATATAAACCGCTGCCCTACGCCTTTTAGTTTTTCGCTATTTTTGCGATTGAAATTGCTGCGGCCGCGATTTCGGTCGCGAAAATAGAGAAAACTAAAAGGCGTAGGGCGACTATTTATGTGTCGTCAGAAAGAGGAGAAAGAGAGCTTTAAAATGATATCCATCTTTCCATAGTTATATTGTATTACACAGGACAACTTTTTCTCAAAGTCAGCAGCTCCATTCAGCAGAAAAAGTCGCCCTGTGTAATACAATGTAACTATGGAAAGATGGATATCATTTTAAAGCTCTATTTCTCCTCTTCCTGACGACACCTAAATCGTCGCCCTACGCCTTTTAGTTTTCTCTATTTTCGTGGCAATTTTGCCGCGGCAATTTTGATCACGAAAATATCGAAAACTAAAAGGCGTAGGGTGGCGGTTTATATATCTTCGGAAAGAGAAGAAAGAGAGCTTTAAAATGATATGCATCTTTCCATAGTTTCTGCACTGCTCGGAGTCCCTTTAAGCCACCAGCAAGCAGGGAAATATTCAAAATTTGCTTGGCATTACTTTTTGAACTTGTTTTCAATTGCAGAGTGCAAAAGTTATTTTAAACAGAAGATAAAAAAATATCTCCTGGGCGAAAGCTTAGAAGAAGTGAATTGGATTAGACCCATAAAAGAACATATATGCCCAATAAAATATTTGGGGAGACAACAGAAACCCCCTAAAAGGACAGGACTGAATCGCACATACAAAATCTGTTAGTAACAGGTTCCAATGGGGAAGGAAATAGCTTGTACAATACATATTATAATAATGATATAGAACATAATGGTCATGGGGATTCACTTTCTCCTGGAAGAGATAATGTTATGTTTCATCTTCTGTTTAAAATAACCTTTCAGCATTCTGCAACTGAAAAAGTGCTCCAGTCACACCTGTCAGAGCGAACGATAAAGTTATTTTAAAGAAAAGATGAAAAATGATCTCCTATGAGAAAATGTTAATTGCATTTGGCTCTGAACATCTATCTAAGAAGGCTTTAAAGCGGAATATAACCCTGCATTTCAACTTTGCTCTAAAACATTATTTACAGCATATTATATGCAACCAGCATTTTTTTTTTTTACTAGACCAGCATTGGAAGGGTTACACACAGAGCTTTAAAGTTCCGTGGAGAGAAATGCTGCCGCATCCGAAGTTTAGATAGATACATTTAAGTAAACACAATGTAACAAGTGTGGAATGTGACACACAAACTCTGACTGTGCAGGAGCTCCTGGACACAGAGGGCCATATCCTATTCAAGGTGATAAGTAGCTTGCAGATGCGAGCAACTTATCACCTTGCCATCGCGCGAGGATTACCGGCAAATCCTATTGCCCATATCCTTCGCGCGATGGCCGATCGTTAGAGAGCATTACTCAGGCGAAAGCCTGAGCGATGCTCCCTTTTACCGAGCGATGGGGAGTGAGGTTTACGCTGTGGTGCTGTCCATCAGCACCACGGCCTCACTCCCCACACATGCGCACTCGCCCGCCGAACATCGCCGACATCGCCGACATCTTCCGCCGCAGCATCTGGGGGTCTCCTTTAATAAGGAGACCCCCAGAGCTCCCCGTCGGGTCGCCGCACAGTTTAGAAGCCCCCGCGCAGCTCTGCCGGGCTCCCCTGTCATACGTACCGCCGCCGATCACCCGCCGCCTCTCGCCGCAAAATCCGTCACGTAATTACAGTGTATCTAACACTGTAATTACTGTGCGCATAGAAGGAGCCCGGGCAAAGCATCTTTGAATCTGCAGCCGGGCTCCCCATTTGTCCGCTGTCTGAGCCATTTTATTGGTGCAGACAGCAGACCAATGGGGAGCCCGGCTGCAGATTCAAAGATGCTTTGCCCGGGCTCCTTCTATGCGCACAGTAATTACAGTGTTAGATACACTGTAATTACGTGACGGATTTTGCGGCGAGAGGCGGCGGGTGATCGGCGGCGGTACGTATGAGAGGGGAGCCCGGCAGAGCTGCGCGGGGGCTTCTAAACTGTGCGGCGACCCGATGGGGAGCTCTGGGGGTCTCATTATTAAAGGAGACCCCCAGATGCTGCGGCGACGACGTGCGTTAGCTAGTTTAGACCTGCTTTTTGCAGGTCTAAGCTAACGCTCATGTCCCGGAGACATGATAAGGGTAATTGGATTCTGTGTTAAGAACTCGCTGGGCGATTATATCGCCCAAGCGAGTTCTTTTCCGCCTGGGGGGGTCTAAAGTTTAATTAGATTAGGCGATGCCCCCATCGCCTAAGTTAAGAACTCGCCAGTGCTTAGCGCTGGCGAGTTCAGCAATAGAATATGGCCCAGAGAGAGAGTGAGTCACATTCCACACTTGTTACATTGTGTTTACTTAAATGTATCTATCTAAACTTCGGATGCGGCAGCATTTCTCTCCACGGAACTTTAAAGCTCTGTGTGTAACCCTTCCAATGCTGGTCTAGTAAAAAAAATGCTGGTTGCATATAATATGCTGTAAATAATGTTTTAGAGCAAAGTTGAAACGCAGGGTTATATACCGCTTTAATGCAAACACATGAAAAATAGAAGTCATTGGTCCGTATGCAATTCACTTTTTCTCCTGAGTTTTCTACTTGTTGATATTTTCAAACTTGTCAATTAAAATGCCTTTTAAGCAACCAGCAAGCAAGAAAATACTCGGAATACTTTTGTTAGTACTTCTCCACCCACTTTTGGTACTTTTTCAATTGCAGAGTGCTGAAAAGTTATTTTAAACAGCAGATGAAAATGTATCTCCTAGGAGAAAAGTCAGGAGAAAACAGGAATTGCATACTGGCTACTGGCCATTGGCTAATGCAATTACATTTTTTCCCTGAGTTTTCTTCTTGGAGATAATTTTTAATCTTCTACTTAATATACCGTATATTCCGGCATATAAGACGACTTTTTGAACCCTGAAAATCTTCTGCAAAGTGGGGGGTCGTCTTATACGCCGGGTGTCAGGTGCGGAGTGTCAGTATTTGTGCCAGGCAGAGCTTACCGGGTGCAGCAGCCTTGGCGGAAAGGTCCGCTCGTGTCCTCGGTCCTTCTATGTCCTCCACTGTCCCCCTGCATCATTCATGTCCGTGTCCCGTGTTTGAACATTCAAAGCTACAATACAGTAGCATCTTGCGAGCAGCCACTCGCGTGAGTAACAGGGCAGCTTCCTGATTCCGGGTCACCTGACTGGTGACATGTGCGTAGGAAGAGGAAGACACTGAATTGTGGAGCGCACATGTCACCAGTCAGGTGACCCGGAACCAGGAAGTTGCCCTGTTACCCACGCGAGCGGCTGATCGCAAGATGCTATTGTATTGTAGCTTTGAATGTTCAAACAAAGACACGGACATGAATGATGCAGGGGGACAGTGGAGGACATAGAAGGACCCAGGATAAGAGTGGACCTTTCCGCCAAGGGTGCTGCACCCGGTAAGGTCTGTCTGGTACAAATACTGACACCCTGCACCTGACACCCAGTTCTAAATGGCACAGCCTGAACTCTTTTCCCTCCCCTAGATGACTGCAGCGCCCATTAATATGCAATGGATGTATACAGGGTGGGCCAGGAGGACAGAGGAGGCATGTTGTGAATAGGGGTAGTCTTATACGGCGAGTATATCCCAAACTCTTTCTTTTAACTGGAAAAGTTGGGGGGTCGTCTCATACGCCGGGTCGTCTTATACGCCGGAATATACGGTAACTTTACAGCATTTTTAACTGAGAAAGTACCGAGACAGTAGGTGAAAAACTACTGTCAAAATGATTTAGAGTATTTTCGTGCTTGCTGGTGGTTTGAAAAAGTATCTTATTGACAATTGTTGAATATTACCTCGAAGAAAACTCAGGAGGAAAAGTGAAGTGCGTACAGGCCATATGCCATTCACTTTTTCTGCTAAGTTTTCTCCTCGGTGATTTTTTAAAACTTGTCAGTGAAATGCCTTTTAAGCCCCTAGAATGCAAGAAAATACTCAAAATTATTTTGATTGTACTTTTTCACCTACTGTTTCGGTACTTTTTCAGTTGAAAATGTTGGAAAGTTATTTTAAATATAAGATGAAAAATTATCTCCTAGGAGAAAACTCAGGACAAAAAGATAATTGCATATGGGACAATGACCCACCCAGCCCTTTCTTCTAGCCTCATTTTGGAACAAGTCACATCAGTAGTGGTCTACCTCATCCTATGTTTCTTCTCTACTATAATTCTCATACTTCTCCTCACCTGTGTTTGATAAACCCTTCAGCCTAATAAACTTCCGAACAAAGTTTTCTGAAATGTTTGCAGAAAACTGAAGCAGCCCCAAGGCATTCCCGGTATGAAGTTGAGTTGAGCTGTGCTGCCTGAATGTTGGTGAGATGCTGAATTTGGTGTTTTTGAGAAACGACAAGTGGTGTTTAGATTTAATGACCTCAATTCTGGTAGGGTTATCAAACAAATTACCTCATGTGAGATGACATTTAGCAATTCTGGTAGGTTTTAGTCATGTTTTACCTCATGAGGTAAATTATTAGGTAATTTACCAAAAATAGTTATTCTCACGGAAATTAGGGGGCATGTTAGCACATCATTTACCAATCAGTCTAAGGCCCGGTTCACATTAGCGGTCGCCGTCCGGAATCGCCGTGCCGGAACCGGACCGCATGCGGAATGGACGGAACGGACGCACGGCATAGCAATGAAAGCCTATGCGTCCGTTCACATGCTTCCGTTTCGACCGGATCCGGACCGGATCCGGACTCCGGCGTACGTCCCAACATGCGCTATTTTTTGGTCCGGCTCCTCCGGCAGCCGTATCCGGAGCGGAGCCGGACTGCACCATCCGGCCAATACAAACCAATGAGAACCGGAGAGCGCACAACACACTGGCTAAAAATCCGGATGTTCTACCCCACTTCCTATGCGGATTGTAGCGGCGATTTTGGATGGGGACACATGGGCAAGCATTTTGGAGTGGAGCAGCAGTGACTTTAAACGAGCTGGAGATGTTGGCAGTATGTCGGAGGTGGAGGTGAGTGCTAAACAGCGGAGGGCCTAATTCCACAGGTCCACCTTCTGCTGACCTCCCAGACCCCAACATTTTTATTTGGTTTCTACTATCTTTTGCCAAACGGATCCGGATCGCATCCTGATGAACACCTGATGCAACCTGACCGGATCCGGATCGGATCCGGTCCGGATCCGGTCAGGTCATCCGGTCCGTTTCGCAGAGAACCGCAAGTGTGAACCGGCCCTAAGACCTGCCTGTACCTGGAGGTAAAGTCAATGTGTATGCATTTTGCAGTTTTTAGTGGAGTTCCTATTGCTGTTGTTTTAGTGGAGTTCCTATTCAAGCTGTGTAATAGAAAAGAATAGTAGAAATAAAACTCAAAATATTTACTGGATTTCTTTTTTTATATAAGGGATGCCTATAAATTTACTTTTCATAGGTTGCTACATAATCAAATAGACCTCCCCCCCTAAAAAAAAGAACATCTTCCAAAGACTATCCTAACTTATGGAAGACAATTAGAGACTGCTATTATTTATTTACTGGCTGCATGCTTACCTCTGAAATACCTCATGTTTTACCTCACTTTATGCATTTCCCCTTATGTTTTACCTCATGTTTTACCTCATGTTCGGAAAAGGAGAAAAATCTTTCAGATTTGCTAAAAAGAGAGGAAAATACCTCATAAGGTATTTTACCTACAAAAAAATATTTACCTCACATCGCTACCAGAATTGAGGCCATTGTATGCGGGGAGGACGGAGAAGGGAGGTAGAAAAACTGGGAAATGGTCCATACTTTCACAGGTTTCCTAACTACTTACGACCTTCAGATAACACTTCAATAAACAGAATGCTGTAGGAATAAAATGCTTGGACTATTTTACAACAACACAGCACAGCGGCGGCGAGATGCAGGCTCGCCTGGTTCCTACACATCAGACCTTAATTTCAGCACATGTTTCTGGATTAACGCGACACCTCCGGAGGTTCCGGCCCGCCCATGAACTGACATTATTTTAATAGACTGAGTCTGACCTCTCTGTGATGAAGACCTAATTAGCCTCCCCTGTCTCTGCTTGCTCTATAAAAATTCCCCCCCCTTCCTCCTCCTCCCCCATCGGCCTGAAAAAAAAATAGCTCATTTAAAACCTGCAAACAATTCCTGGTGAAAGGAGATGCTATCAAGATGAAGTAACGGCAATGGGATACCTCAATAGCCTATAGGTATGAAAAAAAAATCTAGGCCTTGATTCAGTTGCAAATGTTAAAAAACAAAACAAAACACACAAATACCTTCTGTTTTAAAGCAGTAGGATTAGCCATACTACCCTAAGTAAAAAACACATATATAAGCAGATAAATACTTGTTTTAATTACATAACACATGTATTGTACTGTCCATGTTTTGATTTCAGTGAATTTTATATAGTAAATGAAGAGAAAACATTTTCAGGCATTTTCCATCTTAACTGCCTCTGGCTGAAGACAATCCTGGTGTCATTTCTTCCCTTTCAGGTAGGGTATTAATGCTTATGAAGACTGTTAAGTAAAAACATTTTTTTAAGGCTTCAGAGTCTCTTTAAGAAGGCAAAATTACATGTTGGTTTGCTTTTTTGATAAAGGGCTTTTTGGTTCCTTTTAGCCCTTTATACCTTCCAGGTAGTACTGGGTCACCATGATCTGTCTGGTCGCAGCTCCCATAGCCTCAGGGACGTGACTATAACTCCCGACGGAAGGATCGGTGGAAGGGGATATGTGTCCCCTGAACCAATCCGTGTCTGTTAAGTGAGAATGAATGCAGTTACAACTAGTAACAGTGATCATGCTCAAAATGTGCATACAGGAAGTACATGACTTTCTGTTTAATGATCGTGCACGTGACCCCCCCCCCCCCCTTCTTCCCCACTGCAGCAGTGATTGGTCAAAGGGATCATATGATCCCTTGACCCCTGTGGCTGCAGTGATTGGCCCAAGGGATCATGGGATCCTTTGGCCAATCAGTGTCCTCATTGTCCCTCAATAACCACTGTTAAAGTGGTCACACACCGTGCAATTGTTAAAATTTCTTTTCAATTCCAGAAGTACAATCATTTTTTTCTGATTGATTGTAACATTTAAAAAATCCGACCAATGTACCCCAATTAGAAACATTGAAAACAATTTGAAAATGCTGAAAAAATTGCTCTATACATTAATAAAGTGACAATCTATTCAATTTTCCTAAAAACTGATCGAACGATCAAAAAAAACTGGAAATCAGATTTTTTGCTTGAATAAGAAAAAAAGCTTTGAAGACCAACCATTTTTATCGAACTGCTGTAAAATCGGATGATTTTATTGTATCGTTTCTGGCCACCTCTATAGTGATCATTGATAATAATGAATAAAAATTATTCAAATAATTTTTTTTAAAGTGTTCATGAGCCTGCCAACACAAGGCAGCAATGATTGGTGGAAGGGAGTATGGGGGTCACCACGACTGGTGAATTTTTTCACTACCAAAGGTCGTTTTCAAGATATCGTATAACATTGTTAAATGAAAATTAGTTAAACAGTGTTTAGCAATGTGCAGCAATTGCGATTGTCATGAGAGATCACTGACTGGCTGATTGCTCAGATCCCCATTGCCGGCTGTTATAATTTTACCGCGATCATTTAATCAATTGCTTAAAAAAAAAATTCATGCTGTTATGTGGTTTCAGAAAAATTATACAAGCCGGTAGTTTACTAAACACCCACTTTTGAATATCCCTGATTGTTAGCTTTCCACAATGGTGACATTTGTGGCCTTCTTCTGATGTCCAGACTTTTCTGGGGCTATGCAAACAAAGAATGGCGCTGCAACAATAAGTGCAAAAAAATAATTATATATATATATATATATATATATATATATATATATATATATATATATATATATATATATATATATATATATATATATATATATAAAAATGGCCTGCAAAAAAGCTATAGGCACACCTTAAGAATAATGGACTGGTGTGCATCGAGTTGTATAATAAATGTTGATGTGTCTTATAGCTTGGACCCTGTCACTTAAAAGATAGCTAGGGACAAACTCAATCCATTATGAAAAAAAAAATGTCAAGTTCATGTTCAAACTTAAAGAGAACCCGAGGTGGGGTTCTAAGAATGAAATCTGCGCTCAGAGGCTGGGTCTGCTTATATTGCCCAGCTTCTGTTGCTATTTCAATCCCCCCTAAGTTCCCCCTGCGCTCTGTTCTCCCCCATAAATCACAGCCGCGCTGTGCAGGCTGTGTTTACTTTTGTCCTGTCACTCTCCGCCGCTCCCCCGCCTCCTCCAAAACTCTGGTCCCCGCCTGCGTCCCTTCCCTCCCAGCTGATTGGAGGGAAGGGACGCGGGCGGGGACCGGCGCTATACAGGACGCGGGGGGAGCGGCGAGAGTGACAGGACAAAAGTAAACACAGCCCGCTGTGACACGCTGCGTGTCGGCAGCGCGGCTGATGATTTATGGGTAGAGCGGAGCGCAGGGGGAACTTTGGGGGGATTGAAATAGCAACAGAGGCTGGGCAATATAAGCAGACCCAGACTCTGAGCGCAGATTTCATTCTTAGAACCCCACCTCAGGTTCTCTTTAAATGATTCAATGATCAAACTACACAATTCGGTAGCTTCCAAAACTCTTGAATAGCCCTGGCTGTTAGCTTCCCATAATGGTGACATTTGGGGCCTATTTCTGCTGTTCAGAATCTAGGGCTATGCAAACAAAGTATGGCGCCAACATACTTTGTGGAATAAAATGAGCCTGTACAAAGCAACATAGACACTTTGGAGTTAATGGCCTGCAAGATACCCAACAAGTCATCAACTGAGTGATATGTAGTATTATTTTAACCGTGATAAGTTGTAGAATAGATTTTAGGGTGTTTTAGTGTTGAGGCCTATGTCTTGTGAATTCTCTTTAGTGACAAACTGAATCAAAAGCAACAACATTTTTATTTTCATATAATACGTACCAAAATAAAAAGCTTGTTAAAAGAAAACAAAGTGACTGAATTTAAAATAGAATACATACATTTATCTTTAGGGATTGAGCGTTTTAAATATGTATTCCATAAGAGTATATTACTGTTAAAGTGAACCAGAGACGAAGCATTCGTATTTTACCATATATATATATCAGTGGGAACATTAGAGAAAACACCTACCCTGCTCTCGGTTTCATTATTTACTGTTCAGATTGCTTCTTATCAGCCCAGATAAAATCCCCGACTGAGCATTCAGTCTGGCTTTGCTATAATGACTCAGCTATGATGATTCCTGAGCAAAGCCACAAGGTGGCAGGCTTGGGTTTGAAAAGACAGCACAGAAGACAGACTCAGCTATAATGATTCCTAAACAAAGCCAGACTGAATGCTCAGTCGAGGATTTTAGGAAGCAATCTGAACAGTAAACAATGAAACAGAGAGCAAGGGAGGTGTTTTCTCTAATGTTCCCACTGATATATATGGTAAAATACATGAGAATGCTTTGTCTCTAGTTCACTTTAAGGGCTAAGTTATCTCTAAGGTACAATGAGAAAACAAAAACCACAATATATGAAAAATACACATTTATTATCCCCATACATTGCACTAGGGAAATAATTTAAATGTTGGGATAACCGGGATAAATGGGTTTCATCTATGGTGGCATTGTAACTATAGTGGATGGAAATGGAGAAATAGTGTATTTTCTAATTTTTTTCTCTTTTTTCCCTTTAAAATTAATAGAGATCATTTAGGTGTGATAAGTAGTGGAGGAGGCGCCGCATAAGCTATGGGACCTGGCGGTGGTCCCATGGCAGTGGTTTTTGCGCCGCAGGAGGTGTTGCGTAAGCTATGGGACCTGGCGGTGGTTCCATGGTGGTGGCTTTGGCGCCGCAGGAGGTGTCGCGTAAGCTATGGGACCTGGTGGTGGTTCCATGGTGGTGGCTTTGGCGCCGCAGGAGGTGTCGCGTAAGCTTTGGGACCTGGCGTTGGTTCCATGGTGGTGGCTTTGGCGCCGCAGGAGGTGTCGTGTAAGATTTTGGACCTAGCGGTGGTTCCATGGCGGTGGCTTTGACGCCGCAGGAGGCGTCACGTAAGCTTTTGGACCTGGCGGTGGTCCCATGGCGGTGGTGTTTTGCGCCGCAGGAGGTGTTTCGTGTAAGTTTTTGGACCTATACAAAATGGTTGCGATAGGTGAGATAGCTAGGGAGCTGGTTGCTAACATAGGATTGATTGGTTTTTGTTAACACTGTAATTGGTGCTGAAATAATTCCGATTTTCATGCAGAAATCCGTTTGGGTGTTTTTTGTAAGCCTCTGATTGGTGCAGAAATTCCGATTTTCATGAAGAAATCCTGTTGTTCTCACTTTAAGCTTCTTCTAGGGGCTTCCTTGTGATTGGTGCACAAAAATCAGCATTCTGACGGAATTACGCATCGTTCCGCGGAATTTCCGCTATAGCGCTATAGCAATTCCGTTTCGATGCGATGGAACGGAACCACCAAATTCTGTCCGGAATCGCGGAAAAATGAATTCCGCGTAATGCGGTAAGCATCCCTAATTACTATGCACCCTACCTTTGTTTCTTACTCTATACAGTGCCAATGAATATGTATTTATAACCTTATAAATTATTAATAATAATAATCATAATAATAAGTTACAGATTACCCAGCATGCTCATGGTGCATCAAAACTCCTAGAAAAGTAAAGGAGCTGAAAGGGCACCAAAACTTAAAGGGCACTAAAAGAACACCTCAAAAAACATACCGCACCAAACTGGAGCAGGCAAAATATCAATACATCTTTATTGAAAAATCACTTAACAATTAAAAAACAATTGTGTATGAGGTAGGCCAAATATATCAATAATATTACTATAGTAGCAGATAATGGCATGGGGGCCCTTTAAGGGAATACACAAAGTGCTAATAGTGCATAAAGTGCCTCAATATCAATACAGTACAAATGATGTGCAAATAGTCAAACTTCTAATAAGTATATAAGGGGGGAAAGGGATCAAAAGCCTCCTTACTAAAATGAAATGCAAAACAAAAGTTTGCCTTCTTTAAACAGAAGGCATTCCTGATTATTTCCTACCACATTTGCGATTAAAGGGTAAAAACGGTAACATTTCAAATATGTGCAAACATATACAAATAAGAAGTACATTTTTTCCAGAGTAAAATGAGCCATAAATTACTTTTCTCCTATGTTGCTGTCACTTACAGTACGTAGTAGAAATCTGACAGAAGTGACAGGTTTTGGACTAGTCCATCTCTTCATAGGTGATTCTCAGCAAGGCTTTTATTCTTTATAAAAATATTCCCGAAAACGCATTTAAACAATAATGCTGGCCAGCTTCCCTGCTCGCTACACAGTTTTTTGGCAGTTGGACGGAGCAACTGCCATTCACTAAGTGCTTTTGAAAAGAAATATATCCCTGAAAATCCCCCATGAAAAGATGGACTAGTCCAAAACCTGTCACTTCTGTCAGATTTCTAGTACCTACTGTAAGTGACAGCAACATAGGAGAAAAGTAATTTATGGCTCATTTTACTCTTGAAAAAAAATGTACTTCTTATTTGTATATGTTTGCACATATTTTTAATTTTACAGTTTTTCGCTGTAGTGCCCCTTTAAGTCCTACCCCATAGAGCAGAGGTGCCCACACTTTTTCGGCTTGTGAGCTACTTTAAAAAATTAGCACATGTACCTATGTACAATTTTAGGAGAACACTTGTATATACATAATGGAAAATGTAGTGGGGTCAGGATCTACCATACGTCTTTTGCGATCTACCGGTAGATCACGATCTACCTAATGGGCACCCCTGCCACAGAGCCACTTAATCCAGACTCATGCATTGATGAGGACCAAACTGTCTGAAACAGTCTGTATGCATGTTGGATTATTGTGGCTCTGTACAATTAACAATCTAATGGAAAATTGCATCGTTTGTGTGTTCCAGGCATAAAGGAAAATGGGATTGTTTCATGAAATTCATGCTATTAGTTACAGTATATGTCTTTATTTGTCTTAACCCATGAATTATCTTGTTATCTGTTTTATCTCATGATTTATGTCTTATTTTCTGTTTAGGCTCACAAATTATCTCTCCTTAAAGTTGGATAGGGTTAGGGTTAACTACCAGTTTTCCCTCCACCCTGGTAAGTTTCCTTTCCCCTCGCAGGTTTACGTTACCTGTCTTAACTCACAATTTATTCCTCCTTATCTGTTACTTTTCATGAATGAATTTTACATGAATCACTTCTCCGTATCTATGTTATCTCATGAATCATCTGTCTTTACCTGCTGTAACTCATGATTTATCTCCCCTTATCTGTTTATCTTATGAATTATATACTTTTAGAGTTGAGGTGAAAAATGGGTAAAATGAGATACTGTAATTCATGAGATAAATCAACTCCAATGTAACATGTTTGTTTGGGGGAATCCTTATTTATTATTTCTCTATATACAGTAGGTACTGATTTATTGTTTTGACTACCGTATATACTCGAGTATAAGTCTAGAAATTTAGGTCTGATTCACTTCATAAAAGTATAGGAGTCGACTTATATGCGAGTCACAGGCAACACTGATTAATATGTGTACTTTTTGGGGCATTCCCATTTGCAGCAATTTACCCTGTGGTAAGTGACACATTCTTGATAAAGGAGATGCTAAGTCTGAAAGGCCTGGCCACAACAATTAACAAGAAAAGGGGGAAAGATACTGTACTGCAGGAGGGAGCAGGCAGGGGGGAAATACTGAGCTGCAGGAAGGGGAGTGAATAATTGCAGCACTTGGTGGTCTGCAGGAGGTATTGGCTGCACTTAAGGGACAGGAGGGGTTATTGGCTGCAATACTGTATGCTGTGCACTCATTAATCCCTCTTGAGCCCCAAGTGCAGTCATTAACTTTCCTGGGTAGACTTATACTTGAGTCAATAAAAAATGTCAGCTTAAAGTGAACCAGAGATGAAGCACCCTCATGTATTTTACCATATATATCAGTGGGAACATTAGAGAAAACACCTAACCTGCTCTCTGCTTCATCCTTCACTGCTCAGCCTGCTTGTTATCAGCCCTGATAAAATCCCCAACTGAGCATTCAGTCTGGCTTTTTTCAGGAATCATTATAGCTGAGTCATTATAGCAGAGCCAGAAGGGGGCAGGCTTGGGCTTGAAAAGACATCAGAGACGACTGACTCAGCTATAATGATTCCTGAGTAAAGCCAGACTGAATGCTCAGTTGGGGATTTTATCAGGGCTGGTAACAAGCAGGCTGAGCAGTGAAGGGTGAAACAGAAAGCAGGGTAGGTTTTTTTCTCTAATGTTCCCACTGATATATATGGTAAAATACATGAGGGTGCTCCGTCTCTGGTTCACTTTAAAGAGACTCTGAAGCGAGTCTAAATTCACGTTTTTAACTTTTATCAATGTTAAGCACTTTTATTAAGTTATCCCCTCTGCAAAATCCGGGGAGTGCTTCCTGCTTGAGGCAGAGCTTAGGGCTGTGGCTCTGCCTCTTCGTGCGTCAATCCCCACTGACCGATTTGGAGGGTATAAACCCCTCGTTTTGCCGCGGGTATGCGGCGGTTTAGCACTAGCTATAGTGCTTAACATTAATAAAAGTTAAAACGTGAATTTAGACTTGCTTCAGAGTTATACACAAAGTCGACTTGCATTTGAGTATATACGGTTTTTTGTTTTTTTTTAATAAGCATGCTATGAAAAGGACCCCTAACACTGTAAAGTTTAAAATACATGTTTACACATACCTATAAGATGTATATTTCTCTCGGAGTAAACTGCACTACAGTTTTTTCTGTGTTGCGGTCACTTATTATTATTATTTTTTATTTATATAGCACCAACATCTTCCGTAGCGCTGTACATAGTACAAACAAATAATGGGGAACAAATATACATAAGAAATACAAGACACTGTACAGTCATGACATTGAATAGAATAAATACAGATACATACATAGTTGATATGTAGTTGGTACATGTACATATGTTAAAATAACAGCAGTATGAGAAACACTAGGAGGAGGTCCCTGCCCTTACGGGTTTACAATCTAGAGGGTAGCGGGGAGGAAACAAAAGGGAAGGAAACACAAGGATTAGTGGGTGAGCCAGTGTGCCTTCAGTGCTGCTGCTGCCTAGAGCAAATTATAGGCTTGTCTGCAGGGGCGCTTCTAGGCATAGGCAGTACAGGCCACTGCCTGGAGTGCCACTGGTCCTGGGGGCGCCATGATGCTGGATTAAGCCCCACCCCCTGAACTAAGCCCCACCCTCTGTAGGTGTTCTAATCCTTGCTTCTGCTGCATCTGCTTAGTGTAAATTGCAGGTAGCTGTCACTGTGTCCCCCTATGCCTTGTGCATCGTTTTTCCCCCTTTGTGCCCCCTTCTGTCTCCTTGTGCCTCCTTCAGTCCCTTGTGCCATGTCTGACCCCCTGTTTGTCCTTCTGTCTCCCTTTATGCCTCCTTCTGTGCCCCTGTGTCTCCTTATGTCCCCTTGTGGCACTTCTGTCCTCCTGTTTCTCCTTCAGTCCCACTCTGCCTCCTTCTGTCCTCCAGTCCCTCCTTCTGTCTCCATGCGCCTCTTCAATCCCCATGTGCCACCTCTATCCCCTGCGCCTTCCTCTGTCCCCCTGTGGCTCTTTCTGACCCCCTTTGTGCTTTTTTCTGCCCCCCATTGTGCCTCCTTCATTCCCCATTTGTGCCTCCCGCTGCCCCTCTGTGTACCTCCTTCTGTCCTCCTGTGCCTCCTTCCGTTTCCTTTGTGTCTCTTTCTGTCCCCCACAGGTTTCCTCGCCTGGAGTGACAAAATAGCTAGAGGCGCCCCTGCTTGTCTGAACAGGTGTGTTTTCAGAGTACATTTGAAGGTTTCCAGACTCGTGGCGTGACAGACCGGCTGAGGGAGAGAGTTCCAAAGGAGAGGGACAGCCCGTGAGAAGTCTTGGATGCGAGAGTGAGAGGAGGTGACTAGGCTGGAGGACAAAAGGGTCTCCTGTGAGGAACGGAGGGTCCGGGTAGGGAGGTATCTGGAGATTAAAGAGGAAATGTATGGAGGCGATAGCTTGTGTACAGCTTACAGTAGCTAGTAAAAATCTGACAGGTTTTGGACTAGTCCATCTCCTCCGGGGTGAGTTTTTATTTTAATTTTCAAAGGCGCTCACTGGATGGCAGTTGCTCAGTCCAACAAACAAAACAGTGTGCAAGCAAGTAAACAGGCTGGCCAGCTTCTCTCTATAGATCCTTTCCAGGGACTGCTTTTGCTCAGAATAAGGCCCCTTGCCAACTTGCGACATGTGTCGCTCCTCAGTATGCTTCCCCGCTGCTATCCTGCCGAAAGTCTATGGAGACTTGCACAGTTTGTGATGCACCGGAATTATCAAAAATCGACACAATCCTGTCACAAACTCTGCAGCATTTTATTGCAATTTCCATGCCTACCACATGGTGTATGTAATGCAAGTCAATGGGCATTGCAGTAAGTATGCACGACGGGAACACGGTGCGACGTGGCACGCTTCCGCGGACTAACAGGAATCCCAGTGACATACTTCCTGCCCAGCAGGGAGTACGTTGCCAGCCAGGGGGCGGGGCTATGCATATGGCCTTGTCGCTGCACCGTGGCCCCAGGGTCATATGAAGGCTGAGTCCTGCGGAGCCACGTGGTGCTTGCACCACAATTAATAGGTTTGCAAACAACCGAAAGGAAATAAAGAGAATCCCCCATGAGGCGGTGGACTAGTCCAAAATCTGTCAATATTTACTACCTGCTGTAAGTGACAGCGACATAGGAACCATTTTATTTGTAATGCATTTTGCTCTCTGTGAGTGGTACACTGTTTATGTATGTGTAAACATGTATTTTAAATTCTACCATTTTTCAAAATGGCGTTCCTTGAATTTAAAAAGAAATTGTGGATTGTAGACCTACGCAGGTGTATTTATACTTACCTTATTATTTTAGAAGATCATGTTTAAGTGGACCTGAACTCAGAACTTCCTCTCTGCTCTAAGGGCTCTTACACAGTGGGACGTTGCGTTGCAGGGGACGTTAAGGTCGCATAACCTTCGCAACGCATGGTGGTGCTAAAGGTGGACGCTACATAAAAGCACGTTATGCGTCTCTCGGTGCGCCGTTTTCCTCTCGATAGAACCGGCAATGATTCATATGAATCATTGTTAGCGGGCAGAGACTGATTCATATAAATCATTGCTAGCAGGCAGAGACTGATTCATATGAATCATTGCTAGCAGGCAGAGAATGATTCATATGAATCATTGCTAGCAGGCAGAGAATGATTCACATGAATCATTGCTAGCAGGCAGAGAATGATTCACATGAATCATTGCTAGCAGGCAGAGAATGATTCATATGAATCATTGCTAGCAGGCAGAGAATGATTCATATGAATCATTGCTAGAAGGAAGAGAACCGAGAATGATTCATATGAATCATTGCTAGCAGGAAGAGAACCGGCATTGCAGTGCAGTGAATATTAATCAGCCATGTGGCTAGGCAAAATAGCAGACTCTCCCCTCCTCCTCTCCTGCACACAAAAAACAATAAAACAACATTACTGAGCATGTGCAAACAGTCTAACGAGGCTAAAACCGCGTATAACGCACAGCATGCTGCACTTTCATTGAACGTCCAGCGTTACACTGCAATGCAACGTGGGCACTGTGAACAGCCCTTTGATTTTTCATTACTGTGAGTTGGGCTGCGTTACAGGCTGCTCTAATGTGCGCCTGTAACGTCCCACTGTGAAAGCAGCCTTAAGGATAAGCAACAGCATAATAACTTTAAAAAAAAACATTTATTTGTTACAGCTGATACAAGTGCTGCAATAAATCTGCAGTGTGTCTACTTCCTGCTTTCATGGAAGCAGATATAGGGTTAGCATCCTTTGTTTCCAAATCAGCTTCTCTGCCGAGGCAGCCAGCGGATACAACTGAGATATCAAATTACAGTGATTAGTCAAATTTCATTTGATTAGTCACAGATGAGGGGAATTAGACAGGCTAAATTCTGTAATACATACAGGGTGCATTTCTATGTTTCCTTCTGTCCTGTGCAAGAGTTCAGGTCCACTTTAATCCAAACATTCTAAAAATAAGTACTTAAAAAGTTTGAATTTGAATATTAACACCTTGCCAGCTGTGCACCCCAAGCGGTGAGTATTTGTCCTCTGTTTCCATTTATACCCTTTTTGTAAGAAGGTTTTCCAGCTCCATCATGAAGTCATTTGAAATCTGAGTTAATGAGGATCTCCCAGTCCCAATAATTACTCTCACACATTCGGCAGGTGCGAGTCATGCTGTTTATAGAGTGCAGGCTGGTACACATCTACTTTACACTTGTGGATAATCATACCCTCCCAAATTACCACCCCCAAGGCAGCCAAAATTACATTATTATTATTATTTATTGTGTTTATAAAGTGCCAACATATTACACAGCGCTGGACATTAGTTTAGGTTACAGACAATGTTTAGGGGTGACATACAGCACTATGACAATACAGGAATACAAGAAAACCAGATCACACAGCAGCACAGTATGAGTACCAGGTAATGCTTAGTCACTGGATGGGAGCATGGAGATTGGGCAAGTTAGGTTCACTCAGATGCATAGCATGGGTTCACAGTAATGGAGGTGCATGATCAGGTAGGACACAAAAGGAGGAGGACCCTGCCCAATGGCTTACAATCTAGAGGGAGAGGTAGGGCCACGAAAGGTAGGGGACCAGAGTTCAGCTGCGGGTTTAGAGCACTTGTGAGGGGTGGTAGGCCAGAGTGAAAAGATGAGTTTTGAGGGCCTTCTTGAAGATGTTGAAGGAGGGGGCTGCCCTAAAGGGTGGAGGTAGGGAGTTCCATAGTGTTGGAGCAGCTCTTGAGAAGTCCTGGAGGCGTGCATGGGACTGGGTGATGCGGGGGGCGGTTAGGCGAAGTTCATTGGAAGAGCGGAGTGAGCGGCTAGGTGTGTACCTCTGAGTAAGATCGGAAATGTAGGTTGGACAAGTTTTGTGGACAGATTTGTAGGTCAGACACAGTATCTTGAATCTGATTCTGGACTGGATAGGAAGCCAGTGGAGGGATTCACGGAGGGGATCCGCCATGGTGGAGCGATGGGAGCAGTGGATAATTCTGGCTGCCGCATTCATGATGGACTGCAGTGGGGCTATTCGGGTCATAGGGAGACCAGACAGAAGGGCATTTAAAGGGAACCCAAAGTGAGAGGGATACGGAGGCCGACATGTTTGTTTCCTTTTAAAGCAAGATTGTCAGCTACAAAATCAAATTCCATTTACCCACTGCATGCAGCCTGCAGCCTTACCCTGCATTGCAGGCATTCCAATCTAATCATCAATGGTTTTTCTGTAATAAATCTTATCTCAGTCAGCCTGGCTCTATTTGGTGCATTGCCGACAAGAAGGAAGCTTGTCATCACCCCTCCCATATTCATGCTCCTCACTGATTGGCTGAGGGCAGTTCAGTGCTGCTAAAATACAATCTATGCCTGTGCTTTCATGTGCTTACAAAGCAAGCTAGCTATGACAGTGCAGATTCTAGGAGAAAATAAAAAATAAGGGAGGAAATGACATCAAGATTGTAATCAGTCAGAGGGCAAATGACAGGAGCAGAATTCTCTTTATTAACTATATTTTTTTTCCTGTCATAGTATGGCTGACCCTGCTGCTTTAAATAATGCAGATTGCCTGACTGTCCTGCTGATTCTCTGTATCTAATACTTTAAGCCATAAACCCTGAAGAAGCATGCAGATCAAATGTCTAGGATAAATCTGACAAGATTAGCTGCATGCTTTTTTCATGTGTGTGATTCAGACCCTACTGACCAGAAAGATCAGCAGGACTGCCAGGCAACTGGTATTGTTAAAAAGGAAATATATATGGCAGCTTCCATAGGTCTAGCATCTCGGGTTCCTTTTAACCTTTAAGCAGCCTCAAATTATTTATCTCCTGATATAGTGATGGTGCGCTGCCTTTGACCTCAGCCAGGAGAACTCGTTGTGCTGTAAATTCTTGGAATGCTTTGATGTCTCTCGGCTAGAAGAAAATATAGAAACTGAATGCAAAAGTCCTCTGTTATTGTCTCACACTGCCTCCTAGTGACAAGTGGCCCTGTTTGCTGCTCCTTCATCCCCTGAGTCCCCGACACTTGTCCAACCACTGTGGTTAGGCAGTTTGACTGCATAAGTGTGCCAGCCTGCTCCCCGCCCCCTTGCTTCCTGGTACCCTAGGCCATGGCCTTTGTGGCCTTGCCTGAAATGCAGCTAATCCTGTACCAGACTTCAGTCAGTATACTTGATCTTCTGAATGCTCAGGGTCTATGGTTAAAAGTAGAGGCAGAAGACTAGCAGGATAGCCAGGCAACTGGTATTGCTTAAAAGGAGGACCACAGTGTTAAGCCCCCCTGAAGACCAGGCCTTTTTTTGGAAAATAGCCCACTGCAGCTTTAAGGCCAAGCTGCAGGGCCGTACAACACAGCACACAAGTGTTCCCTTTTCTCCCCTCCAACAGAGCTCTCTGTTGGTGGGGTCTGATCGCTCCCTGTGTGTTTATTATATATATTTGTGTTATTTATTTTATAATAAATTTTACTATTTTTTCCCCCTAGGCCCGTCCTCCCTCCCCTCGCCAGCCAATCACTGTGATCAGCTGTCATAGGCTTCAGCCTATGACAGCCGATCACCTCTGATCCCCTGGAGGGGACAGCTGTGTCACATGGCTGTCCCTAGTACAGCGCTGCTGCAGATTGACGGCGGTTTCACCGTCTAACAGTTTCCCGAGTGGCGATCGCTGCTGAAGGTAGAGCTCTGCTCCGCCCACCAAGCAAGAGATGCGCGCGCAGCCTGCGCGCGATCGCCTGCAAAACAGAGCCCCAGGACTCTACGCCGATAAGCGTCGGGCATTCCGGGGGCTGCCTCCCCGGCCACGCCCATCGGAGTGACACGGTCTGCTAGTAGTTAAAAGTCAACCTCCACATACCTCTCACTACAGGCGGCACCCTTTTCATCCACCCTCAGCCGGCGCCCTTTTTTCCTGCATCCCTGGGTCCATAGTGGTCCTCTCTCTGGGGTATTGGATGACTTCCAAAAGGGCATTTTTCGAGTGTTGACTGAACAGTCTGCTGGCATTGCGGTGGTTGTGTTGAATCTGTAGACAGGAAAAACAAGGGAGAAAAAGTGGTAAGGGCAAAGCAGCAAGAGAAGGCGTTGAGGTGTGGCTACCCGCTAGTAGTAAAATATTGGTAATTTAGATTACCGATATTTTAAAATGCACTACCCGGCACCCACTCACTTGAACCCTTCCTTCTAAATGCCTGAACCGGCCCCCCCACCTAATGCCTAATCCTGCCTCTAAGTGCCTAAACTGAACTCCCCCACCTAATTCTTAACTCTAAACACCCTAATCCCTATAAGTACCTAAACTGAACCACCCCACCTAATGCCTCAACCTCGCCTCTAAGTGCCTAAACCGAACTCCCCCATCTAATACCTAACGCTCCCCCCCCTGTAAGTTCCTAAACTAAATCACCCCACCTAATGCCTCTAAGCGCCTACACCAAATCCCCCCCCCCTCACTTAATGCCTACCCCCTCCCCATCCCATAAGTGCCTTAACCGAATCTTCTAACCCAATCACCCAAACAATAGCTAGCTGTACTATTGATTTCTATGTAGTAGCTGATCGTCTACTACCCACATCGGGTGCCCAACTCACCGACAGGGCGACCGATTATCGATACTTAACACGGGCGTCTACTGGATGCTTGCCAATTCCCACACCCCAGATGACCTGATCCGGGCAGCGGAACATCAGCATGGACTGCTTTTCCAAGATCCATATGAACGGACCCTAAGATTAGCATTTATTGAACGGACCATCAGATTAGCATTCATTGAACTCAGATAGTCAGTTTAGCATTCGCCAATTCTAGTTGGCTCTTCTCAAGCTGCCTGGTACATTTTAACCCTTGAGCATAGCCGGTAACATCCAGGCCACTGGATTTCCACTGATGGGGTTAAATCTATTTCACGTTCCAGAGAGATTACATTTGTTCTTCATTACTGAACTCTACAAAGATTGTGGTCTCTCTCTACTCCTTGTGTTAACTATAAAACGTTGAATTTCTCCCAGAACCCTCCTCTCCAACTCCCCAACGTCCTCCCAGTCTGGTGAAAATAACTCCGAGCTCCTCTGAAACGTACGTTGATGGTTTTCATCTGGGCCCTTCCTCGGCTGTCGGTGGTAATCACATCTTTGAGACTAAACGGCTGATGTCAGAAAGAGGGTGCCCATGTCAAACTGGGTTCATAAAGTGCCTTTAATAGACCGGCCATGTTCACGGCGTTACACTTTTCTCTTTGTTGTGCCGGTGGTGGTGCTCGGCATAAAATATGTGGACAACCTGAAAGCAAGCAAGACGTCATCTGAGGTGAAAAGTAGAACCGGTTATTGGGGTGCTATCTTATGCAGGGGCTGAGTGGTGGATTCATTCTTGTTCTACCGTCGTGGTCAGCAGTGTGGCTACAAACCCATGGGCCCCAGTGCAAATGTTACACATCATTATATGCAGAAAGTTGCCAACTGGTCTGGTCCCTGCAGCGTCCCATGGTTCCCAGTTGCCTCACACAACCCTGCTCATATGGAGAAATATGTGGCGAAAAATGCACTTTGAGTAGCTTTGTCCAACGTGTTTCGTCCTCCTACATCGGACTCATCGGAGGCTCACGAGTCTGATGTAGGAAAATAAAACGTGTTGGGAAGAACTTCTCAGGTTGCAGTTTTCTCCCCTGGCTGACATCTGTGGATCGGAACAACAGTTTTTCTCCATACAGGCCAAAAAAACCTCCATATATATAGCAAGTGCTGCAACCTTAAAAGAAACATGAAGAGAAAGAGATATGGAGGCTGCCATAATTATTTCCTGTTAAACAATACCAGTTGCCTGGCAGTCCTGCTTATCTCTTTGGCTGCAGTAGTGTCTGAATCACACACCTGAAACAAGTATGTAGCTAATACAATCACACTTCAGTCAGAAACATCTAATCTGCATGCTTGTTCAGGGTCTGTGGCTAAATGTATTAGAGGCAGAGGATCAGCAGGACAGCAGGACAGCCAGGCAACTGGTATTGTTTCAAAGTAAATAAATATGGCAGCCTTCAATTTCAGCTGTCCTGTACGCTGAATGGAGTTGTCATTTACTTGGGCAAGCAAGATACTGCAACAGTGGTGTAGCAATATTGGATGCAGAGGTTATGACCACCCCAGGGACACTGGGCCACAGGGGCCAATCAGGGCCGCTTCCGCAACTGCTGTATTAACTGGTGCTTTGCTGGCAGTGACATACCAAACATTATGAGATAAGATGGAGAGACACCTTTAAGACATGCCTCTGCCACACCCCTAGTCACACCCCAAGTCACTCACACTACAAAGAATTAAAAAGCAAAAAAGTAGTTTTATAATTGAAACCACACTTGTCTTTTCCAGAAGGCCCTTCATCATCCGCTACGCTGTCGTCACTTCCCGTTCAATTTAATTTCTTTTTCTTATGCATTTTGTGGGGCAGAGAGCTGTGTTCATAAGCAAGCATAGCTACACAATTATGCTTTAAAGAGGAGCTTTCCGCAATTCTATCTCAGAAAAAACAAAACGCACATATATAAGTAGATAAATACTTGCTCTACTTACATAACACATATATTGCACTGTCTACGTTTTGATTTTAGTGATTTTTCAAAAGAAAAAAAAAAGAGAAACCCTTCTTAGGATTTTCCATCTTAACTGTGTATTTTGAAGCCAATCCTGATGTCATTTCCTCCCTTACTTTCCTCTGCATGATTGTGTATGTATTGCCTGCCCTCCTACCAGTCTTCAGGCATTCCACCCAGATCTGCAATAGAAAGTGCATCGTCTCAGCATGAGAAATACTGACCAATTAGAGAGGAACAGAGGTGTGGGAGGGGAAAACATGAGGGAAAGGCTGCATTAGTTAAGTCTGAAGGGAAAGTAAAGCAGCAAAAAAGGCCATCCCAGCATGCCCTGCAACTTCCTTTGTGCGGCAGATGTACCAAATAAGAGACACGGAAACTGGGAAATGTTGTTTTATGGATAAGAAAACTTAGAGTGAGTTTTAACTTTTGGATTGCCTGGCTAGCATCCTTATTACTTGTTTACCAGATAAAAATAAAGAATTGATTTTTGATTTTATGCCCGACGGTTACACTTTAAAGTCATCCTGCAAGCACAGACTAAACAGGAGGTAAGCCTGGAGCCGGTGTAATGTCTGATTGCGCTGCCTGTGGATTTGCGCTGCCCCGCATGCGCAGTAGGAGACTGTGCGGCCACATTTCCTATAGAACGATGCTGCTGGAGATAAAATACGAAATATCTCCGCTCCCACACCTCTTACACTCCCCAAATTTTCAGGGTAGGGAGGGGACCCTCCCTGCTCACTGTACGCTTTTTTTGGCAGTTGAACGGAGCAACTCCCATTCGCTAAGTACTTTTTCGAATAAGGAAAACCCTAACAACCCTCCATGAGAAGATGGGCTACTCCAAAACCTGTTGGTTCTGTCATATTTCTACTACCTACTATAAGTGAAAACAACATAGGAGAAAAGTAATTTATGTATAACGATTGTGGAATTATTCCCGTGGTCAGCGCATAAGATGCGCGCTGACACTGCGGAAATCCTCCACAAGCGTATAATCGGAGAGAACCCAGCAATGGTGCTATGCACCTGTAGAGGGGAATTCCTGCTGGCAGATGGAGCTGTGGAGTGCAGAGGAACAGATCCTCTGCACAGCCACAGATGTCAGATAATGATTGTACATAATGGGGCAGCAAAGCAGGGCAAGATAGCCCTTAAAGAGAGAGAGCACCGAGAAAGACCAAATGTGTGTTCCCCAATCTAGTCGCCACCCGGCAACGGTGAACACACATCCGCAGAAACAAAGTGGGAACGCAATCGCAGGAGAGAGGCGATTGCCAGAAGTGACACAAGGCAGAACAGAACAGAGCATGAGAGTAGCAACGGCATAGCAAACAACAATCAGAAGGTGAAGAAAATAACAAACGCTAGCTAAATGCGAACACCGCACTCATTCGCAAAACAGCGAACGCGTTTACGGCGCGGTCTCCACACGATAAGCGCAACAGAGATAAGCACGCCACCCTGACTAACTACTGACAGACAAACACGAAATAGAGAACGTGAACGCTTGCTAAACAGTTACCTCACCGAGCCTACAGCAAGCGTTCGTACAAGACAGACAGACGAACGGAAAACGGGAATAGGGTAGATAGGATCCACCGCTCTTCCGCCAGAGCGAGTGTGAACCAAGTACCGAAACAGAGCTAGCAAGATCCACTGCTCTTTTTCACCAGAGCAAGTGTGATCCAAGTGCAGAAACAGAGCTATCAGGATCCACTGCTCTTTCCACCAGAGCAAGTGTGATCCAAGTACAGGAATAGGCGTAGCAAGATCCACTGCTCTTACCGCCAGAGCGAGTGCGATCCACACGGCAAGACAGACAGAAGCAGTAACCAGTAGCAACCGCAGCTACGGTAACTCCAAGACTTAGGCTAGAGAGACCCACTGCCACTAACGCTAGGGCAAGTGCGATCCAGGTACTGGACCAAACCATTCACCATCGCCAACCGCTGGCGACAGTGCAATCGCAAGGACAAGACAAGACAGGCAATACTGATAATACAACCTGATTGCACTAGAGGGATGCCTAGTGCAGTCCCCAAGAATACTCTAAGATAATCTCTAGCAAGTAATAGCAAGGCTGACACTCCAGGAGTGTTTTAGCTCTAACAAACCATCATGACCAGCAAAGGATTGTGGGATCACATGGTATTTATGCTGCAAGCCTTCAAAGGAGGCGGCTAGATAATTTGCATGACAAATGTATGCAAATTCCTCAGCAGCAGAGCAGGTCTGAAACTTGCAAAGTGAAGACAAGTCTCTCTTCCAGAGGATCCATCTGAAAATGGCGTCTGCGAATAATGGCGCACGGTGTTGCCGCTAATACATTTGCCGCTTATCGCTATTTAACGTTAAAGCCTTATTGTTATTTAACGTTAAAGCCTTATTGTTATTTAGCGTTAACACACAGAACCCTCTCTGTACCTATCCCTAACCCCTAAACCCCCCTGGTGGTGCCTAACCCTAAGACCCCCCTGGTGGTGCCTAGCCCTAAGACCCCCCTGGTGGTGCCTGACCCTAAGACCCCCCGGTTGGTGCCTAGCCCTAAGACCCCCCTGGTGGTGCCTAACCCTAAGACCCCCCAGTGGTGCCTAACCCTAACCTTGACAGTGTTACATTAAATCCATTCACCGTTTTGCAGTTAAATAACTTCTGCAGTTTGGCTTATGTAGGGCGCTATTGATAAATAACGTTACTGTGGGCAATAACGTCTACTGTTTCGCAAATGAACGGCACTATTGATAAATAACGTTAGTGTGTGCCGCTATTGATAAATAACGTTAGTGTGTGCCGTTTTTCTTCTTTTTTCCCTGTGCGGCATTATTATGCAGTACTAACGATAAATAGCGATAAGCGTATGTTTTTAATGCGGCGCCATTATTATGCATAGGCGCTGTGCGCCATTATTCAGTGATCCGCTTCCAGAGACCTGCAGCCCACAGACTTGAGAAATGGTCAAACAGCTGTCTGCCTGTGCAGGTGGCTGAGCGGATCATTACTTTATGGCCCATTTTACTCTGGAAGAAATGTATTTCTTATTTGAATTTCAATTTTACAATTTTTGCAATAGTGGTCTTTTAATGATTAAATGTGTTTCTATTTTACAATACTCATTTATAAATGATATAGTGAACTTTTGCCTATCACTCCTCTCTCTGATATGGCTGGAGGGGTGTAGGGCAGCTTCAGATGTGACGCTGCAGTATGGCGTCCCACATGCCAGGTTTTTATAGCTCATTTGGGATCCAACATGTTTCGCCCGCTAACTTTTAGCTTCCTCAGGGGCCTCTGTCAAATCCTTTATCATGTCTAGATCAGGATTGAAGGGGTTTTTGTTTTTCTTATCCACAAAAGTAGAATTTGACATAAAATTGTATTCACTCATTGGTTAAAAAAACAAACAAACAAAACGGAACTGAACTCAGCGTTGTTCAGACATCTGCCTGGACGTGTCATGTCATTCAGTGTCATCTCAGGATATTTTCACTAATAGCCATCAAATGTGGAATATTTCTGTTTCCTGGTGTGTTTAACCCACAGAAGAGCTGTAAACTCTGACTATTTATGGCATCAATTGCCATCAAATAGCAGCGAAGTCTGGCATAGGAGGATAGAGTTGCTCCCCACGGCCCCTGACCATGTATTCCCAGCTACAACAACAGACACACATCAAACAGGAAGGCAATAAAACAAAACATTTACTGACTTAAAGAAGAACATAATTCTGCAGCTAATTATTGGAGAGGACTTGTAATATCTCCGTGTCCTTCTGCTCAGTGTGGAATGCGCTCGCTGGATCCATATTCATGCCATCTGTATGCAAAATAGCTGCATAAAGTTGCTTTGTTCAAATTAACACTTGAAGGAAGACCTCTCAACTAAACATGTGCTGGAGTGGTGGGTGACTGGATCCCCTCTTTTAACACCTAACACACTGGCGTAACAATAGGATCTCTAAGAGCAACTTCCTGTTTACACAGGAAGTTGCATGAAGCTCTTATGGCCCATACTCACGGTCGCCCGTGAGTATGCGCCGTTGCACGGGCGCGCACCCCGAACTGTCGCCCGTCGCTGATGTCGCCAGGCGATTGCACTGCTCAATCGCCTGGCGACAGTCACCGCCGCAACTGTCGCTAGTCCGCAGGAGTACGCGGACTAGCGACAGCAACCTCCATTGAGGTATACGGAGCTTCCGGCGGGGGGAGGAGGAACGTCGGCGACAGCTTTCGTTGCGCCTCTGGTCCCTCTTCCGCGTGTGTACGCAGAGGGACCTGGCAAGGAGCTGTCGCCGGCCTGTCTCCCACACGCTCACGTGTGCTGGCGACAGGCCCAAAAAGTTGCCCGTGAGTATGGGCCATTAGAGATCGGAAGACCTCCGGCGAGGAGGAGGCAATGTGTTCAGCCTGCCGCCGCCGCTTCCTGCCCGCTGCCACCAATGATTGCAGGAGGGGGAGCGCACAGAGGAGAGCCCGAGGTGAGGGAGGGGGGGGGGGATGTACCCCCTCCCCACTGATCTGCGGCCACGTTCTCCTCTTATGCTGCGACCCCTCCTGCCCCACAAAAGTCCCTGAGCGGGCCCTAGGGGGGTGGGGGGCCCGGATTTTTTTTTTTGCACTGGGGCCTGGGGATTTCTGGGTACACCCCTGACCTAACACTAACCACCCCGCCGGTCCTAACCTTCCCCTCTTGACTCCTAATACTAACCTCCCCCCTCTACTCCCCCCTCCCCCCTCTACTTCTAACACTTCAAGATAAAAGAATAAACTAGACACATGACTCCAGATTAAATAATCAAATATTTCAATGCCTCCGGATAAATGAATAAAGTAATCACAGACACTCCCCCCAACCCAAATAAAAATACTAAGTAGTCATAAGCATCTAGATGAAATAATGAAGTAGTCACACACCAGCAAATAAAATAATCAAGTAGCCCAGTATCTCACAATAAACAAATTAAATAGCCATGTGCGTCTAGATAAAATGATACATATATTAATTAGCCATGTTCCCCAGATAACAGACTTAATCTAATCTGAGGTCTGAGTGACAGGGAGGCGCGGGGGCAGGCATGGCAGCGCAGCACAGGGACAGGCAGAGCAGCGCAGCCCAGGAGCAGGCATGGCAGCCCAGGAGCAGGCATGGCAGCCCAGGAGCAGGCATGGCAGCACAGCACAGGGGCAGACATGGCGGAGCAGCACAGGGGCAGACATGGCAGAGCAGCACAGGGGCAGGTATGGCGGAGCAGCCCAGGAGCAGGCATGGCAGCCCAGGAGCAGGCATGGCAGCACAGGAGCAGGCATGGCAGCCCAGGAGCAGGCATGGCAGCCCAGGAGCAGGCATGGCAGCACAGGAGCAGGCATGGCAGCCCAGGAGCAGGCATGGCAGCACAGGAGCAGGCATGGCAGCACAGGGGCAGACATGGCGGAGCAGCACAGGAGCAGGCATGGCAGCACAGGGGCAGACATGGCGGAGCAGCACAGGAGCAGGCATGGCAGAGCAGCACAGGAGCAGGCATGGCAGCACAGGAGCAGGCATGGCAGCACAGGAGCAGGGATGGCAGCACAGGAGCATGCATGGCAGGACAGGAGCAGGCATGGCAGCACAGGAGCAGGCATGGCAGCACAGGGGCAGACATGGCGGAGCAGCACAGGAGCAGGCATGGCAGCACAGGAGCAGGCATGGCAGCACAGGAGCAGGCATGGCAGCACAGGGGCAGACATGGCGGAGAAGCACAGGAGCAGGCATGGCAGCACAGGGACAGACATGGCGGAGCAGCACAGGAGTAGGTATGGCAGCACAGGAGCAGGCATGGCAGCACAGGAGCAGGCATGGCAGCCCAGGAGCAGGCATGGCAGCACAGGAGCAGGCATGGCAGCCCAGGAGCAGGCATGGCAGCCCAGGAGCAGGCATGGCAGCACAGGGGCAGACATGGCGGAGCAGCACAGGAGCAGGCATGGCAGCACAGGGGCAGACATGGCGGAGCAGCACAGGAGCAGGCATGGCAGCACAGGAGCAGGCATGGCAGCACAGGAGCAGGCATGGCAGCACAGGGGCAGACATGGCGGAGCAGCACAGGAGCAGGCATGGCAGCACAGGGACAGACATGGCGGAGCAGCACAGGAGCAGGCATGGCAGCACAGGAGCAGGCATGGCAGCACAGGAGCAGGCATGGCAGCACAGGAGCAGGCATGGCAGCCCAGGAGCAGGCATGGCAGCACAGGAGCAGGCATGGCAGCACAGGGGCAGACATGGCGGAGCAGCACAGGAGCAGGCATGGCAGCACAGGAGAAGGCATGGCAGCACAGGAGCAGGCATGGCAGCACAGGAGCAGACATGGCGGAGCAGCACAGGAGCAGGCATGGCAGCACAGGGACAGACATGGCGGAGCAGCACAGGAGTAGGTATGGCAGCACAGGAGCAGGCATGGCAGCACAGGAGCAGGCATGGCAGCCCAGGAGCAGGCATGGCAGCACAGGAGCAGGCATGGCAGCACAGGAGCAGGCATGGCAGCACAGGAGCAGGCATGGCAGCCCAGGAGCAGGCATGGCAGCACAGGAGCAGGCATGGCAGCACAGGGGCAGACATGGCGGAGCAGCACAGGAGCAGGCATGGCAGCACAGGGGCAGACATGGCGGAGCAGCACAGGAGCAGACATGGCAGCACAGGAGCAGGCATGGCAGCACAGGGACAGACATGGCGGAGCAGCACAGGAGTAGGTATGGCAGCACAGGAGCAGGCATGGCAGCACAGGAGCAGGCATGGCAGCCCAGGAGCAGGCACGGCAGCCCAGGAGCAGGCATGGCAGCACAGGAGCAGGCATGGCAGCCCAGGAGCAGGCATGGCAGCCCAGGAGCAGGCATGGCAGCCCAGGAGCAGGCATGGCAGCACAGGAGCAGGCATGGCAGCCCAGGAGCAGGCATGGCAGCACAGGAGCAGGCATGGCAGCACAGGGGCAGACATGGCGGAGCAGCACAGGAGCAGGCATGGCAGCACAGGGGCAGACATGGCGGAGCAGCACAGGAGCAGGCATGGCAGAGCAGCACAGGAGCAGGCATGGCAGCACAGGAGCAGGCATGGCAGAACAGGAGCAGGCATGGCAGCACAGGGGCAGACATGGCGGAGCAGCACAGGAGCAGGCATGGCAGCACAGGGACAGACATGGCAGAGCAGCACAGGAGTAGGTATGGCAGCACAGGAGCAGGCATGGCAGCACAGGAGCAGGCATGGCAGCCCAGGAGCAGGCATGGCAGCACAGGAGCAGGCATGGCAGCACAGGAGCAGGCATGGCAGCACAGGAGCAGGCATGGCAGCCCAGGAGCAGGCATGGCAGCACAGGAGCAGGCATGGCAGCACAGGGGCAGACATGGCGGAGCAGCACAGGAGCAGGCATGGCAGCACAGGGGCAGACATGGCGGAGCAGCACAGGAGCAGGCATGGCAGCACAGGAGCAGGCATGGCAGCACAGGAGCAGGCATGGCAGCACAGGGGCAGACATGGCGGAGCAGCACAGGAGCAGGCATGGCAGCACAGGGACAGACATGGCGGAGCAGCACAGGAGTAGGTATGGCAGCACAGGAGCAGGCATGGCAGCACAGGAGCAGGCATGGCAGCCCAGGAGCAGGCATGGCAGCACAGGAGCAGGCATGGCAGCACAGGAGCAGGCATGGCAGCACAGGAGCAGGCATGGCAGCCCAGGAGCAGGCATGGCAGCACAGGAGCAGGCATGGCAGCACAGGGGCAGACATGGCGGAGCAGCACAGGAGCAGGCATGGCAGCACAGGGGCAGACATGGCGAAGCAGCACAGGAGCAGGCATGGCAGCACAGGAGCAGGCATGGCAGCACAGGAGCAGGCATGGCAGCACAGGAGCAGGCATGGCAGCCCAGGAGCAGGCATGGCAGCACAGGAGCAGGCATGGCAGCACAGGAGCAGGCATGGCAGCACAGGGGCAGGCATGGCAGCACAGGGGCAGACATGGCAGAGCAGCACAGGAGCAGGCATGGCAGCACAGGGGCAGACATGGCGGAGCAGCACAGGAGTAGGTATGGCAGCACAGGAGCAGGCATGGCAGCACAGGAGCAGGCATGGCAGCCCAGGAGCAGGCACGGCAGCACAGGAGCAGCCATGGCTGCACAGGAGCAGGCATGGCAGCCCAGGAGCAGGCATGGCAGCACAGGGGCAGACATGGCGGAGCAGCACAGGAGCAGGCATGGCAGCACAGGGGCAGACATGGCGGAGCAGCACAGGCGTAGGTATGGCAGCACAGGAGCAGGCATGGCAGCACAGGAGCAGGCATGGCGGAGCAGCACAGGAGCAGGCATGGCAGCACAGGGGCAGACATGGCGGAGCAGCACAGGAGCAGGCATGGCAGCACAGGGGCAGACATGGCGGAGCAGCACAGGGGCAGACATGGCGGAGCAGCACAGGAGCAGGCATGGCAGCACAGGGGCAGACATGGCGGAGCAGCACAGGAGCTGGCATGGCAGCACAGGAGCAGGCATGGCAGCACAGGAGCAGGCATGGCAGCACAGGGGCAGGCATGGCAGCACAGGGGCAGACATGGCGGAGCAGCACAGGAGCAGGCATGGCAGCACAGGAGCAGTCATGGCAGCACAGGAGCAGGCACGGCAGCACAGGAGCAGGCATGGCAGCCCAGGAGCAGGCATGGCAGCACAGGAGCAGGCATGGCAGCACAGGAGCAGGCATGGCAGCACAGGAGCAGGCATGGCAGCCCAGGAGCAGGCATGGCAGCACAGGAGCAGGCATGGCAGCACAGGGGCAGACATGGCGGAGCAGCACAGGAGTAGGTATGGCAGCACAGGAGCAGGCATGGCAGCACAGGAGCAGGCATGGCAGCCCAGGAGCAGGCACGGCAGCACAGGAGCAGGCATGGCAGCACAGGAGCAGGCATGGCAGCCCAGGAGCAGGCATGGCAGCACAGGAGCAGGCATGGCAGCACAGGGGCAGACATGGCGGAGCAGCACAGGAGCAGGCATGGCAGCACAGGGGCAGACATGGCGGAGCAGCACAGGAGTAGGTATGGCAGCACAGGAGCAGGCATGGCAGCACAGGAGCAGGCATGGCAGCACAGGGGCAGACATGGCGGAGCAGCACAGGAGCAGGCATGGCAGCACAGGAGCAGACATGGCGGAGCAGCACAGGAGCAGGCATGGCAGCACAGGGGCAGACATGGCGGAGCAGCACAGGAGCAGGCATGGCAGCACAGGAGCAGGCATGGCAGCACAGGGGCAGACATGGCGGAGCAGCACAGGAGCAGGCACGGCAGCACAGGGGCAGACATGGCGGAGCAGCACAGGAGCAGGCATGGCAGCACAGGGGCAGACATGGCGGAGCAGCACAGGAGTAGGTATGGCAGCACAGGAGCAGGCATGGCAGCACAGGAGCAGGCATGGCAGCCCAGGAGCAGGCATGGCAGCACAGGGACAGACATGGCGGAGCAGCACAGGAGCAGGCATGGCAGCACAGGAGCAGGCATGGCAGCCCAGGAGCAGGCATGGCAGCACAGGAGCAGGCATGGCAGCACAGGAGCAGGCATGGCAGCCCAGGAGCAGGCATGGCAGCACAGGGGCAGACATGGCGGAGCAGCACAGGAGCAGGCATGGCAGCCCAGGGGCAGGCATGGCAGCACAGGGGCAGACATGGCAGCGCAGCACAGGGGCAGGCATGGCAGCACAGGGGCAGACATGGCGGAGCAGCACAGGGGCAGGCATGGCAGCACAGGGGCAGGCATGGCTGTGCAGCACAGGGGCAGACATGGCAGCGCAGCACAGGGGCAGACATGGCGGAACAGCCCAGGAGCAGGCATGGCAGCCCAGGAGCAGGCATGGCAGCCCAGGAGCAGGCATGACAACGCAGCACACAGTGGCAGACATGGCAGAGCAGCACAGGAGCAGGCATGGCAGCACAGGAGCAGGCATGGCAGCACAGGGGCAGACATGGCGGAGCAGCACAGGAGTAGGTATGGCAGCGCAGCACAGGAGCAGGTATGGCAGCCCAGGAGCAGGCATGGCAGCACAGCACAGGGGCAGACATGGCGGAGTAGCACAGGAGCAGGCATGGCAGAGCAGCACAGGAGCAGGCATGGCAGCACAGGAGCAGGCATGGCAGCACAGGGGCAGACATGGCGGAGCAGCACAGGAGTAGGTATGGCAGCGCAGCACAGGAGCAGGTATGATGCCCATGGCATGAGCCATACCTGCACCCCTTGTGCCTTGACTGCTTCATCGAGTGGACAGCAGCGGACCAACAGACAGGCAAACAGAACCCGCTCTTCCCATCTCCCCCCATACTTTCTACAATGAATTGTCAGAGTAACACAGCAGAGATTTACCGCCGCTCTGTTCAGCATACTTCTGCTCTGTGTGCCCCCCCCACCCCCGATGTCACGTGACTTACATTGGAAACTGTACAGAGTGGAATCAGGAATTTTGGCTACTGGACTATTTGGCCCCCTATGCAAAATATTTGCCAGCAGGCACCAAAGAAGTCATTTGGGTGCCAGATAAATAGTGGGCGCAGGGCCTGTCCAACTAAAATTTTTCATTTTTGAGAATTAGTGATAGTATAATTTTTAAATTAATTTTGACAAAAACAAGAAAAATATTGTTATAGACAATATTTTGACATTTTGTCTATAACCCCTCCCTTTTTTTCCTGACACCCTTATTTGATATATGAGTACAGAGTAATGTGTGCTGAATAGAGTGGCAGCAATCAGCAGATTTGTAAATAACATGCTGGTAGTAGAAAAGGATCCGGGCACCACATGAGCATAAAATACGATTTATTTCATCCCCTTCACAAACAGACACTTGCAATAATTCAGCGGCCTGACAGCCGTTTCACAAGCCTCTGAGGAAGCGAGCAAGGCTCGTGTAACAGCTGTCAGGCCGCTGAATTATTGCAAGTGTCTGTTTGTGAAGGGGATGAAATAAATGGTATTTTATGCTCATCTGGTGCCCGGATCCTTTTCTCCTACAAGCCTGTGATTCCAAAGTGTTTGTTCCGAGGCACAGTGAGTTACTAAGAAACTCCCCACGGTCTGCTAAGGTGCACCTAGTGCCGACCTCCTTCTGTTGTTTCAGAATTGTAGATAATTTCAGTGCTAAATCCTATGGTTATGGTCCACCGCCAACACCCATCACAGTGCAGGCTTGCCTCCAGATCTTCAAAAGACCCAAGTCATAAGGTCTAAGCGTATGTGTCCATCAACTCCATAATCCTCGGGTTTCTACTCCGTTCTCCTTTTCAAGGTTGCTCCCAGAAAAGCGTGCGTAGGATAAAACAAAGGACACACTTTACGCTAAATGTATACTGTTTCACACTGCCTGACCGGTTTCGCAAAAAAGCATCTTCAGGGGCTCACACTAAAGGTGGCCACACACCATACAATTTTTTCAATATCTGTTCAATTTAAGTATTGCAATAAATTTTTCTGACTGATTGTAACATTTTAAAAATCTGACCAATGTGCCACACACACACATGTTAAATTTTTCCCCAATTATGATAAAAATGATTGGATACTCTGACAAAATTTCTAGGGTGTGTATATAAATAAATTGGCAATCTAACACACACCATACAATCTTTAGAATGATTGAAGAAAAATATCTGGCATTCCGGATCGATAAAAATCGAAGAAAACAGGAAATCCGATCGGATTTTTCAGTCGAATGAAAAAAAAAAGCTTTCGATTTTTTGGGGAGAATAAATCTCGCTTCAGAGCTCATAGTTAGCAGGGACACGTGTGCCCCTGCTAAACCGCCGCTATCCCGCGGCTTACTTGGGGTCCCTTCACCCCCAACCCCCCCCCACTGCGACACTTGGCCGCACACTTGGTCGCTCCTGGAGGCAGGGCTAACGGCTGCAGCCCTGCCTCCAGTCGCGTCTATCAGCGGCACATCACCGCCTCTCCCCCGCCCCTCTCAGTGAAGAAAGACTGAGAGGGGCGGGGGAGAGGCGGAGATACGCGCTGACAGACGCGCGGGGGGCAGGGCTGCGGCGGTTAGCCCTGCCCCAACCAGGAAGCGCTCCCCGGCTGTATCGAGGGGGATTTGGGGATGAAGGGACCCTCGTTAAGCCGCGGGATAGCGGCGGTTTAGCAGGGGCACACATGCCCCTGCTATCTATGAGGTCTGAAGCGAGATTTATTCTCGCTTCAGACTCTCTTTAAGAATTAGCAGAATTGACTGATCCGTCGCTGTATTACTCTGGCAATTAAGGAGAGGAAGTATGTGTGCATAGCTCCCAACTGACCCTCTTTTGGAGGGACAGTCCCTCTTTGGGAGCCATGTCCCTCTGTCCCTCTTTCACCCTCATTTGTCCCTCTTTCAGGACTTTGTCCCTCTTTCTCTGTAAATATATATATTTCTCTACTAAAAATGTGTTTGATTGACTCTAAACTTTATTCCCATCATTTAAATTGATATATTGCTAATTTGAAAATGTTAATATGAAGGAAAATGAACCAGGATAGAAAAGACCAGTGTGGTTTTAATTACAAGTACACCATATTTTTCTTATGAAATCTTTATGGTATGCGTGGCTAGGGGTGTGACGGGGGTGTGATCAGGGGCGTGGCTTAAGTGTCCCTCTTTCTCATCTCAAAAAGTTGGTAGGTATGTGTGTGTGGAGGATGGGTAGAGGTGCTACACTGCCCACAATTTCTGGGGGTGGGAGTTGGAAGGGGGTTGGAAATGCACAGCCACACAGGAGTTTTATAGCCTCTAATTAGTTACCGCAAGAGCTGCCCCCTGCAGTCAGACTTCCCTAACTGCAAAAATAAAACAGTTACTTGGTCATTCCATTACAATGGGGAAAAAAATGAACAAATGACTAAAAAGGGAACATGGACAGATTCTAAGTTGGATTAGTACTGAATGTTTAAATGTTTATCTCAATGTGCCACATGTCACTTCAAGTACCCTTTAATCGCAGCATCTTTGCCTGATGGCGGGTCAACCTCACTTTGCATGCAATAACATTCATGCATTTAATTTCATCTTTCCTGTTCCCACTCTGACTCCGGTGACTGCATATTAGGACTCAGTCAGTGACTTCAGCCAAAGCAACACAGTCAATACAGGGAGTAAGAACCCCCCCCCCCTCCTTCATCAGGTCTCGTCTTCCTCCTGGGCTGCCACTTGCTCTATGCTGCCACCTTCCAGCTCTTGATCACGTGACTTGCATTGGGAGCCCGGAGGATGGCAGCAGGGTCAGTTCTACACTCTCTGCTGCCTGAAACAAACGTCCCCGGGATGGGACCACCGCACCGTCATTGAGCCAATCACTAAACTCGATCAGTAACAGCGACCTATCAGAGATCATCGGCACCTGGTCTGTTGCAGGCGCCCCCGCCTTATTGGTAGCGGAAGATGACACCGGTCAAATGAGGATGGGGATAAGAGGATGCATGGATGAGGAGGGCAGTGTGTCTGCCAGGAAGGCGGGCGGGAGAGCAGAGAGGAGGCAGGTGCCAGGTGGCCCAAACTGTTTTGTCCAAACGCTGCCCTCTAGATTTTGTTGCCTGAATTACGTGATTCAGATGGCTTCATGGTAGACCCGCCCCTGGGTGGCAGCATAGAGCGTGCGTCTCCCAGGAGGACGAAGAAACCCAATGCAGCGCTGGAACAGGTAACTGTACACTACTCCATGCCCTACTCTGCAAGGTGGGAAGGGGAGGAGCAGACCCCTGTAGGCCCCTCCCACACACACACCCGAGGTCACAGGGGCTATTCTTACCCCGCTGAGTCAATGTGACAGCCAGACAACTGGCACTTTTTAAATAAAAAAATAAGGATGACGGCCCTCATATTCTTCCCACTCGCAGATCCTTCCACAAACAAGTCTGCCTTGACAGCTCTCATATATCTGCCCTGACAGGCCCTCTTATATGGTGTAGATGTCGTGTAAGAGGCGCATTCCTGCAGCAGAATACAGCCGAACTACAGACAGATCCTGCTCTGCATCTGCCAATGTGGACGTTCACTGCGGTTTATGCGAAACAGCTGGACGCATCGCTTCTCCCAGTCTTAACCTAATTAGCCTCTCTGAAAAACCCAGTTGCAATTTTGGTCTTTTAAATCCATCCATTTAGTAAATTTCAACCTGTACTTCTGACATTGGTGGCGTTTAAAGGGGAAGGCCATCTTGTGCCGCTTTATTTTTAACCACTTAAGCCCACAGGGTTGTTTATTTTTTGCATCCGAGCAACTTTCACCTCCCATTAATTTACCAATAACTTTATCACTACTCATCACAATTAATTTATCTATATCTTGTTTTTTCCGCCACCATTTAGGCTTACTTTGGCGGGTACATTTTGCTAAGAATTTATTTACTCTAAATCCATTTTAACAGGAATATTAAGAAAGAAATGTAAAAAAAATCATTATTTCTCAGTTTTTGGCCATTATAGTTTGAAATTAATACATGCTACCGTAATTAAAACCCATGTATTTTATTTGCCCATTTGTCCCGCTTATTACACCATTTAAATTATGTCCCTATCACAATGTATGGCACCAATATTTTATTTGGAAATAAAGGTGTATTTTTTCATTTTGCGTCCATCACTATTTACAAGCCCAACATTTAAAAAAAATATATTAATATACTCCTTTGACATGCATATTTAAAAAGTTCAGATGCTCAGGTAACTATTTATGTTTTCTTTTTTTTTATTGTAATTTTTTTATAAAAAAAATTTATTTGGGTAATTTTTGGTGTGGGAGGTAAACAGCTAATTTTTAATGTAAAAAAAATGTATTTATTTATTGAAAAAAGGATATGGGTGTAGTTTTACTATTTGGCCATAAGATGGCCACAGTCAAAAAGTCCTGGAAGTATGATCATCATCATATAGGGCTGCTCAAATCCGATCCGGGAGACATCCGGATAGTTGCTATCCGGATATCTCCCAGTAAACCTGTGCGGGGTGGGCGGGGGGGGGGGGGGGTCAATCTTACCTGTCTGACGTCTTCTTCGTCCGTCCCTCGGCGCCTCCCACGATGCGCTCCACGAGCGTCATGTGATTACAAACACTTCCTCCTTCAACCCGGAAGGAGGAAGTGTTTGTAATCACGTGACCACCGCTTGGACCGCATCGTGGGAGGCGCCGAGGAACGGATGAAGAAGACTTTAGACAGGTAAGCTTGACACCCCCCGCCCACCCCGCACAGGTTTACTGTAAGATATCCGAATAGCAACTATCCAGATGTCTCCAGGATCGGATTTGAGCAGCCCTGTCATCATACGCTTCCAGGAAGCATTAGGAGGACGGGAAACTTTTTGTAACTCAGAAAAACCGCAGCCTCTGATAAGAGGTTGGCCCGATGCACACCAAAAACCGCTATCAGATCCGCAAAATGCTAGCAGATTTTGAAACGCTTTTTCTCATTTTTCTGTAGCGTTTCAGCTAGCATTTTGCGGTTTTGTGAAGCATTTTTGGTGTAGTAGATTTCATGTATTGTTACAGTAAAGCTGTTACTGAACAGCTACTGTAACAAAAAACGCCTGGCAAACCGCTCTGAAGTGCCGTTTTTCAGAGCGGTTTGCGTTTTTTCCATACTTAACATTGAGGCAGAAATCCGCAATCCAAAATCTGCAGCAGCCCGGGGAAATGCGTTTCTGCTAAAGCGTATCCGCAGCCGCAAGCGGATTGCAAAACGCAGCCGAACCGCTCTGGTGTGCACTAGGCCGTTGTTGGTTTTTCTGCGGGGGGATTCGATCAATGAATGGGATCTATAATCCCATTAATTGATCGTTGGGCTAACGGTAGGCCGCGGGAGCATGCGCGGCCTGCGGGAGTGCGCGCAGCCTATCTGGACGAGAATGTTCGTCCAGATAGGCTTAAGTGGTTAAAATAACACAAATGCGATCGAATTCAGTACTTGGATGGGTGCTTCCTGAGAATTAGGAGATTAGAATTCTGATATATGTAAATCTGGTACATTCCTTCTTTCACGTAAGGAATATTGCGAAAATTAAGCACCTCATTCCCTCAGAAGATCTTCCAACCCTAGTTCACGCCTTCATCACATCACGGCTGGACTGTCTATCACTATGAAGTCACTTTAGGCACATGAAGGGGGGTTCATTTTTCATTTTAATATGTACATGGAGAGGGGATTAAGTTTAGACATCAGGTGGGGGCAGTAGCGTCACTAGAGTTGGTGTTACCTGGGGCAGAAACTCATGGTGTCACTCCCTCTTACCCTATGAACCTCCAAACCTCACCAGGTAGTAACGTTGCTTGTTATAGGGGGATGTAAAGATGATCAGCATGTGGCCCTGATGGCCTCTGAACTCGGTTATCAGCTCAGCATGCAGCAGCCAGAAGGGAGAAGAGCAGGAAACAGAGCCTATCAAGCACTAGCCTGCTCTGTATTTACATAGCCACTCCCCCTTAGCCTGGAGCTTGGTGTCACCCCCTCTGCTGGTCACACCTGGTGCGTTCCGCCCCTACCGCACCCCCTAGTGACGCCACTGAGGGAGGGAGTTTTGTTTTAGGCACATGTTGGAGGTTCAAGGCGGGGCGGCAAGAAAATGCACTAGGAAATAGGATTAGGTTTAGACATTAGGTGGGGGGTGGTTGTTTTAGGCACTTGGAGGGGAGGGTTCAGATGAGAATGGGTGAGCAGCATAGTAAAATATCGGTAATGTAAATTACCAATATTTCACTACTAGTGGCACCACCTGCGCCAAACTCAAGAAAAGTGCTGCCGCAATACGCACTTGAGAACGATGCGCTCACAGGTCTGTTGGACCCAGCATGCTGGACCTTTAGGCAATGTTGGTGAGGGGTTGGTACACATGCTAGACTCTCACCCGAGAAGGTCCTTACAGATCGTCTCAGCCGAGTTTAATCCAGCCTCCTATATGTTGCTGTAGTGCTGGGCTTACCCACTAGTGTCCAGATTTCTGCAGCCAAAGCTGAAATAAAACTCAGAGGGATTGTAAACGCTGCTGATAGTGCTCTGAGGCTGCCCCGTGTTACCCCGTCGCCATAGGCAGGAGCCCCCGAGTGCCTTATATGACCTGGACTCTAGCCCCCTGTTACCCTGTCGCCCTAGGCAGGAGCCCCCGAGTGCCTTATATGACCTGGACTCCAGCCCCCTGTTACCCTGTCGCCCTAGGCAGGAGCCCCCGAGCGCCTTATATGACCTGGACTCCAGCCCCGTTACCCCGTCACCCTAGGCAGCAGCCCCTGGGCACCTTATATGACCTGGACTCCAGCCCCCTGTTACCCCGTCACCCTAGGCAGCAGCCCCCGAGTGCCTTATATGACCTGGACTCCAGCCCCTTGTTACCCCGTCACCCTAGGCAGCAGCCCCCGAGTGCCTTATATGACCTGGACTCCAAAACTTATTATATGTCTTATAGGCTTTCCATTAATTCTCGGATGCTGTTCAGAGTCTCTGGCCTGAAGCTCCTTATCTAAATATAGCTGTAAATCCGGCTGCCTGTCAAATGCCATGGAATTACATGAAGCCATAAAAAGTATCTGCTGGCTGCTGTTTACATTACAGAGGAGGCCTGCCCTTGACCTGTCTCTCCTGTTCATACTTTCATTGCAGAGTCGTTATAAATCACAGGAACTCGCCCAGAGGAGACTATGAGAAATGGCACATGCTGTTGGCTGTTACAGATGGATGGTGCGTGGATTATCACCTGTGTACAGGGATTCCCGGGTCACGCCGGATTACAGGGGTCACCCCGGATCCCAAGGGGTCACTCCGGATTACAGGGGTCACGCCGGATTACAGGGGTCACGCCGGATCCCAAGGGGTCACTCCGGATTACAGGGGTCACTCCGGATTACAGGGGTCACACCAGATCCCAGGGGGTCATGCTAAATTCCAAGGGTCATGCTGGATTGCTTCTTGTTGCCTAAAATGAATAAATCTTTAAAGTGGACCTGAACTCTTGCACAGGACAGAAGGAAAACAGAGAGAAATACAATCTGTATTATTTAGAGAATTTAGCCTGTCTAATTCCCCCTCTTCTGTGACTAATCACAACTGTAATTTGATCTCTCAGCTGTGTCAGCTGGCTACCTCAGCAGAGCAGCTAATTTGTAAACACAGGATGTTAATCCTATGTCTGCTTCCATGAAAGCAGGAAGTAGACCCACTACTAGCAAGAAGTAGACTCACTGTAGATTTATTGCAGGATTTGTATCTGATGTAACAAAGACATGTTTTTCTTTAAAGGTTATTATGCCATTGCTTATCTTTTAGAGCAGAGAGGAAGTTTAGGTCCGCTTTAAAGAGGAACTCCAGTGAAAATAAGGTCATTAAAAAAGTGCTTCGTTTTTACAATAATTATGTATAAATAATTTAGTCAGTGTTTACCCATTGTAAAATCTTTTAAATCCCTGATTTATATTCTGACATTTATCACATGGTGACATTTTTCCTGCTGGCAGGTGATGTAGCTGCTGCTTGCTGTTTTGGCAGTTGGAAACAGCTGTAAACAGCTATTTCCCACAATGCAACAAGGTTCACAGACAGGAAACTGCCAGGAGTACGTACTCAGAATTTCTTTGTGGGAGGGGTTTCACCACAATATCAGCCATACAGCGCCCCCTGATGGTCTGTTTGAGAAAAGGAATAGATTTCTCATGTAAAGGGGGGTATCAGCTACTGATTGGGATAAAGTTCAATTCTTGGTCGGAGTTTCTCTTTAAATCTATGAATAGAAAGAAAAAGTGCATAGTACACACTAAACAATGCTTCTGCTGGTGTATACCGGTGAGCCATTTCTATCAGCAGTGACTAGAATGAATAATACAGTCTGACTAGTACTAATTACAAACATTTAATGGATATATACAGTACATAAAAGTAATTGTTCATAAAAACACTACATAAATACAATTAAACTTATGATGAATATTTAAACGCTCAGGATGAAACGTGGTGATTAAACAAAAAATAGGCCTATAATAAGCGCAGAAGCCATATGCTACCCAACGGGAGCTCATAAAATGATGGAAACGGAGGTGATAATAATCATTATAATAACAAAATATGCAAACATGAAAAGAGAGGCAAGTCTAGAGCGCAGCCTGTACCAGCAGGGGATAAACAACCTGTACTATGCAGAGACTCAGACTGCGGTACCCTGCAGCCAATCAGAGACTCAGACTGCAGTACTCTGCAGCCAATCAGAGGCTCAGACTGTTACCCTGCAGCCAATCAGAGACTCAGACTGCAGTACTCTGCAGCCAATCAGAGGCTCAGACTGTTACCCTGCAGCCAATCAGAGACTCAGGCTGTTACCATGCAGCCAATAAGAGACTCAGGCTGTGCTACCCTGCAGCCAATCAGAAACTCAGACTGTTACCCTGCAGCCAATCAGAGACTCAGGCTGTGTTACTCTGCAGCCAATCAGAAACTCAGACTGTTACCCTGCAGCCAATCAGAGACTCAGGCTATGTTACCCTGCAGCCAATAAGAGACTCAGACTGCGGTACCCTGCAGCCAATCAGAGACTCAGGCTATGTTACCCTGCAGCCAATAAGAGACTCAGACTGCGGTACCCTGTAGTCAATCAGAGACTCAGGCTATGTTACCCTGCTGCCAATAAGAGACTCAGACTGCGGTACCCTGTAGTCAATCAGAGACTCAGGCTGTGTTACCTTGCAGCTTGGCGGATCGCTCAAGCCCGGTCTTATCAGCCGAACGACAGACTGTACACACGCCCGATTTGACGTCCAAACGACCGGTCGTTTGGATGTCCAAACGACAGGTCGTTTGGATGTCCAAACGACAGGTCGTTTGCGCAAATCCGACGTGTGTACGCACCTTTAAGGACACCTGTACCCACCTACAAAAAATAAAAAGTTACATATTTACCCAAGAAGAGGGAAGGCTCTGGATCCTGTAGAGCCTGCCCGGTCCTCTCTGTGTCCCCTCAATTTACCACTGGGCCACCATTATACCCATCCGACTTTTATGTCGAGGAAGCCTTTTGGGTCTCCTCGAAATGCTTCGGAAGTATGGAGCTGCTCGTATGGGGCCCTCAGAGGTACAAGGGGATGCAGAGAGGACTGGGAAGGCTCTATGGCAGGGCTTTTTAATCTTTTCACTAATTGTAGCACTTTTATCACCTGAAAATCTTCATGTACCACCACTGCGCCTGCGCAGTATAGCAGACCTGATTGGCTGTTTCCACTGGAGTCAGAGAGCCGCATGAGAGCACTCCGACAAGGAGATGTTTGGGGGGTTCTAGCACTGGATCCCCTTTACTGAGGAGGATGGGGGAAGCCTCTTTAGGATTCAGAGGCTACCCTCTCCTGAGGTAAGTCCTCCCCAGTCCCCAGGGCTTTTTTCTTACAGGTACACTTTGAGAGCAGAGGGGCATGTGGAAGGGGAATAGAAGGAGGCATTGGTGGGAAAAATTAGACTTCTAGCCTACAGATTGCTAATATAGGCAGCCTTTCCAGTTCCTCCCTACCCTCCTTCAATATAAATAGCCTACCCCAACCACCAGAGAGCTGGACAGTGACTGACCACAAAGTTTGGCTCCCCCTCGCTCGCTCCTCACTGTGCTGCCCTGCCTAAGATCAGCGGTGAAGAGACAGCCAGGCAAACAGTGCACAGTGACAGCATGTATACTTCAAATACAGGAAGTCAGCAGTGATGTCACTTCCTGTATATACGCCGTCACTGTGCAATGTTTGCCTGGCTGTCTCTTTACCACTGATCTGAGGTCTGAAGTATGCTGCAGGGCAGCACAGTGAGGAGCGAGCAATCGGGAGCCAAACTTTGTGGCGGCAAGATGGGACCAGGACAAGTGGCAGGCAAACCTGGTGTGTACCACCTGGGCAACAGCAAAGTACCACCGGTGGTACGCTACCACAGGTTGGAAATCCCTGCTCTATAGGATCCAGCACCGTCCCTCTTTTAGGCAGGTAAGTACTAGAGATGTCGCGAACCTCCGATTTTCGGTTCGCGAACCTTCGGTTCGTGGAAAAGTTTGCAAACCGCAATAGACTTCAATGGGGAGGCGAACTTTGAAAAATAGAAAAAATTATGCTGGCCACAAAAGTGATGGAAAAGATGTTTCAAGGGGTCTAACACCTGGAGGGGGGCATGGCGGAGTGGGATACATGCCCAAAGTCCCGGGGAAAAATCTGGATTTGACGCAAAGCAGCGTTTTAAGGGCAGAAATCACATTGAATGCTAAATTGCAGGCCTAAAGTGCTTTAAAACATCTTGCATGGGTATACATCAATCAGGGAGTGTAATTAGAGTTCTGCTTCACACTGACACACCAAACTCACTGTGTAACGCACCGCAAGCAGCTGTTTGCGTAGTGATGGCCGTGCTGGACTGGTGCGCACCGTGGCCAGAGTGTAGGCCGTGGCGTTTTTCAAGGCCATATGGTCGCCGGGCTGTGGTAACTCAATGATAGAACAACAGTGACTGTCCAGCTGATCAAATTTGGTCTGACCACAATGAAGCAACAACCTTATTATCTTTTGTGTCCCACCCCCACCCGAGACACTCAAATAGCCGGCGGTCATTGCTTCATTGTGATACGCAAGCCCCTTCACCGCGGCAAGGTAATGATCACGAAGGGGGATGGGCACATGTACATGCCTTTTGTTTATTTGTTGCAGCCGCCCGCAGTGCAGCCAGAAAAATTAGGCAGGCATGTACACGCACCAGAAAAATTAGTGTAGTGGCCGCTGCTAGCAGCGGCCTTAAAAATTCAGGAATCCGCCTAGAATCCTGGACCCTGTTGGTGGTGGCGGAGAAGGCAAGCGGCCTGCAGGCAGAGATGCTGTGTGTGCGGACTGACTTAGTCTACGGTCGTGCAGTAGCCCTCCGTGATCCATTCCTGATTCATTTTGATAAAGGTCAGGTACTGAACACTGTCGTGACTTAGGCGACTTCTCTTCTCAGTAACTATGCCTCCAGCTGCACTGAAGGTCCTTTCTGACAGGACGCTTGCGGCAGGGCAAGAGAGAAGTTGTATGGCAAATTGGGACAGCTCTGGCCACAGGTCAAGCCTGCGCAACCAGTAGTCCAAGGGTTCATCGTCGCTTTTCGCAGTGACTACATCCACACTCAAGGCCAGGTAGTCGGCTACCTGCCGGTCCAGGCGTTGGTGGAGGGTGGATCCGGAAGGACTATGGCGAGGAGTTGGATTAAAGAATGTCCGCATATCCGACATCACCCTGAGATCGCTGGAGCGTCCTGTCCTTGCCTGCGTGGACTTGGGAGGAGGAGGGTTACTGCCAGTGGTACCTTGATTGCGTTGTGCAGCCACATCACCCTTAAACGCATTGTAAAGCATCATTGACAGCTTGTTCTGCAAGTGCTGCATCCTTTCCGCCTTCTGTTGAGTTGGTAACAGGTCCACCACTTTGTGCCTGTACCAAGGGTCTAGTAGCGTGGCCACCCAGTACAGGTCATTCGCCTTGAGTTTTTTGATACGGAGGTCCGTCAACAGGCTGGACAACATGAAAGAGGACACCTGCACAAAGCTGGATGCAGACGTACTCTCCATCTCCTCTTGCTCTTCCTCAGTGATGGGACGCAACTCCTCTTCTTCCCCCCAGCCACGAACAATACCACGGGAACGTGGAGCAGCAGAATCCCCCTGTGACGGCTGCCGCGGTTGTTCTTCTTCCGCCGCCTGTTCCTCCTCCACAGAAACACCTTCCTCATCATCACCATCATCAGAGTCTGACTCCTCTCCTTCCCCACACGACTCCTCTTCTTCCTCCTCCTCCTCCTCCCCCCTCTGTGCTGCCGCAGGTGTTGTGGAAACATCGGGTTCGGATGTAAATCGCTCCCACGACTCCTGCTGCTGTAACTGTTCTCGTTCACGCTCCTCCACAGCTGTATCCACCACTCTACGCACGGCACGCTCCAGGAAGTAGGCGTAGGGGATCAAGTCGCTGATGGTGCCCTCATCGCGACTCACCAGTTTGGTAACCTCCTGAAAGGGCTCCATGACCCTGCATGCATTTTGCATCAGTGTCCAGTTGTTGGGCCACAACATCCCCATCCTCCCAGATTGTGTCGTTGTACTGTAATGATACAGGTACTGGGTGACGGCTTTCTCCTGGTCTAGCAGGCGAGAGAACATCAGCAGGGTGGAATTCCAGCGAGTCGTGCTATCGCAAATCAGGCGTCTCACCGGCAAGTTGTTTCTACGCTGAATGTCCGCAAAGCGTGCCATGGCCTTGTAAGAGCGCCTGAAATGCCCACACAACTTCCTGGCCTGCTTCAGGACGTCCTCTAAGCCTGGGTACTTGGACACAAATCTTTGCACGACCAGATTCAGCACATGTGCCATACAGGGCATGTGTGTCAGCTTTCCCAAATTCAACGCAGCAATGAGATTGCTGCCGTTGTCACACACCACGTTGCCGATCTCAAGCTTGTGTGGGGTCAGCCATTGCTCCACCTGTTTGTTAAGAGCAGCCAGGAGAGCTGCTCCAGTGTGACTCTCCGCTTTCAGGCAAGACATGTCTAACACTGCGTGACACCGTCGTACCTGGCATGCAGCATAGGCCCTGGGGTGCTGGGGCTGTGTAGCTGGAGAGGAGATGGCGGCACCAGCCAAGGAGGAGGAGGAGGATGACGACAGCGAAGTGGTGGTAGCAGGTGGAGAGGAGGTGGCTGGAGGCCTGCCTGCAAGCCGTGGAGGTGTGACAAGTCGGTCCGCTGCGCAGCCACGTACTCCCTGCTTGCTGCCATCGGTCACCAGGTTGACCCAATGGGCTGTGTATGTAATGTAGTGGCCCTGCCCGTGCTTGGCAGACCAGGCATCTGTGGTCAGGTGGACCCTTGACCCAACGCTGTGTGCCAGAGATGACACCACTTGCCTCTCAACTGCACTGTACAGTTTGGGTATGGCCTTTTGTGAAAAATAATTGCGGCCTGGTATCTTCCACTGCGGTGTACCAATGGCCACAAACTTACGGAAAGCCTCCGACTCCACCAGCTTGTATGGTAATAGCTGGCGAGCTAATAGTTCCGCCACGCCAGCTGTCAGACGCTGGGCAAGAGGGTGACTGGCAGACATTTGCTTCTTCCACTCAAATACTTCCTTCACGGACAGCTGGGTACTGCTGTGGGCAGAGGAGAAGGAACCGCTGAAGGGAAAAGGCGGTGTGGAGGAGGGTGGCTGTGAAGGTGCACGGGAGAAAGTGGATGAAGACGATGCACCTGAAGGAGGAAGAGGAGAAGGAGGGTGGCTTGTCTTTTGAGGGGTGCTGCTTTTCCTCAGGTGTTCTTGCCATAGCTGTTTGTGCCTTCCCTCCAGGTGCCTTCGTAAGGCACTTGTCCCTACGTGAGAGTTGGCCTTTCCACGGCTCAGTTTTTGCTGGCAGAGACAACAGATGGCTTTGCTCCGATCTGAGACACACACGTGAAAACATTTCCAAACCGCTGAGCCCCCCTGGGGTGATGGGCTACGGTGGCATCAGCAGCTGACGTTGAAGGGCATGTTGGCTGGCTGGCCATAGCTGGCGATACATGGCGCCGGACACTGCCCCCAGCTGTTTCGGAGGACGAGCTCCCTCTGCTTCTATCATGGAGTCGTCTCCTCCTACTCCTCTCTGACTCCCCCTCTGAACTGCCCCCTGGTCATCTCCTCTACCGGGAACATATGTGGTATTCGTATAATCGTCATCATAATCCTCCTGGCCAGCTTCGCTTTCCTCAGACACCTCCTCAACTGCACCAACTTCAGGTGGTTCATCATCCCCCTCCTCACACGATACGTCCATACTATCGCCACCTAACTCAGACGTATGAGGAGGTGGTGTACCTGCGCCTTCTTCTTGTTGTTGCAGTAGTGGCTGTGAATCAGTGATTTCACCACCACCACCAAATAACTCCTGTGAAGTGTCAAATGCAGCGGATGTGGTGCTTGTACTAGCGCTGGTGGCACTGGCTGCGGGAGATGAGGTCTTCTGTGTTAAATACTCAACCACGTCCTCACAATTTTGGGAAGTGATGGCACGTGCCTTCTTCTAAACACTGTATTTTGGGCCAGGTCCGCACAAAATCACAGCAACACCACCTCGCACAGACCTGCCGGTGCCTGGTGGCCTTCCTCTGGGTCTGCCTCTACCTCTTCATCTACCTGGTTTGTCCATTTTGTCTATCTCGGGTGGATGCTAGGTATATGCAGTGAGGTGGGTTCACTCAACACAACAGGTAGTAGGATGCAGTGAGCTGGGTTCACTGAACAGTAAAGGTACTTAGATGCAGTGAGGTGGGTTCACTCAACACAACAGGTAGTAGGATGCAGTGAGCTGGGTTCACTGAACAGTAAAGGTACTTAGATGCAGTGAGGTGGATTCACTCAACACAACAGGTAGTAGGATGCAGTGAGCTGGGTTCACGGAACAGTAAAGGTACTTAGATGCAGTGAGGTGGGTTCACTCAACACAACAGGTAGTAGGATGCAGTGAGCTGGGTTCACTGAACAGTTAAGGTACTTAGATGCAGTGAGGTGGGTTCACTCAACACAACAGGTAGTAGGATGCAGTGAGCTGGGTTCACTAAACAGTAAAGGCACTTAGATGCAGTGAGGTGGGTTCACTCAACACAACAGGTAGTAGGATGCAGTGAGCTGGGTTCACTGAACAGTAAAGGTACTTAGATGCAGTGAGGTGGGTTCACTCAACACAACAGGTAGTAGGATGCAGTGAGCTGGGCTCACTGAACAGTAAAGGTACTTAGATGCAGTGAGGTGAGTTCACTCAACACAACAGGTAGTTAGATGCAGTGATGAGGTGGGTTAAGTAAACACAACAGGTACTGCAGTATATGCAGTAGTAGTACTGGGTACTAGTACAATGTGCAGCTCCCTGTCACACACACAGGTAGTCACTGAATGTGCTGGGCTGCTGGCAGTGGCACACACACACTATCAATTGCAAGGCTGTGCATGCAACAAAAGTGTCAGTTTGACACACAGAAAAAAAAAAAAGTACAGGATGAGCTCTGAAAAGAGCTATTGAGGGGTGCTATAAAAGCAATAACAATCAGCCAGGAGCAAGATAAGCAGCCAAGAGCCTAACTAATCTGTCCCTAGAAGAACAAGTCTGCAGCAGCTGTCCCTACTCTGTCTCTAGCAGGCACACGAGTGAGGCTAATGGCTGCCGGAGCCTGCCTTATATAAGGGGGGGTGGGGCTCCAGGGCTTAGTGTAGCCTGAATGGCTACAATGTGCCTGCTGACTGTGATGCAGAGGGTCAAAGTTGACCCTCATAGTCAGGGCCGGGCCGAGGCATAGGCTGGAGAGGCTCCAGCCTCAGGGTGCAGTGTAGGAGGGGCGCAGAATTCATACAGCTGTCATTCCTAATTGTGTTTGAAGCAGAAAGAAATAAGAAAAGGGGATACATGGCAGTGACTGCAAGCACAGATAACTAGATATTAAGGTGTTGGGGAGGTTGTGGGCCCTGTGGCGCCTCTTAGTCTAATAGCAATCAGTGTGTAACGGCTGGGGAGGCAGGGATGGAGGGGCGCACTTTGGTGTCTCAGCCTTGGGTGCTGGAGGACCTTGTCCCGGCTCTGCTCATAGTGCATTATGGGGCAAATCGAACTTCCACAAAAGTTCGCCTGGTGCAGGCAAACGCGAACCCCCAAAGTTCGCCTGGAACCGTTCGCAGGCGAACCGTTCGCTACATCTCTAGTAAGTACCTTTTTTATATTGGGTACAGTTATCCTCTAAAATGTTCTACGAAATGCATTAATAACACAATTACTTTTCTTTATATGTGGCCAAATACCTATGATCGAGAAACAGACTCTACAATCGACAGGCGAGTGATGGGAAGGGTTAATATCTGGCAGGGTAAAACCATCTGCTCTCCCCCTCCCGTCCCCGATGAAGCCCCATCCTTTGCAGCCTCTTGGTCTCTTCCTCTCTCTGTCTCTCCCTGTTATTGGTGATTGTGTTTACAGTGAATGTCTGTCTGTGCATTGTCTACATTATACAAACCAGGGCACAACCAGAATAAGATATCCATCTTAATGCAGCTTCCCCCGCTACGCCGTCGTAAATAATCTTTAAAGCGACGCCTCACGGGCCACATCGCGGCCGTGGCACCCTCGCCAGGTCAGAGGCGGGTACAGAGATCAGAGGAAGGTGGGGTTTGATCAAAGTGACATCGCAGATTATGTAATAATACACTCCAGTGAAAAAAACTAAGCAGTTAAAATCTGACAGAACTGACAGGTTTTGAACTAACCCATCTCCTTGTGGGGGATTCTCAGGATTTTCTTGGTCTTCATTCAAAAGCATTTCCAGAATGGCAGTTGCTAAGTGTAACTGCCAAAATTGTAAGATACCAGCCAGCCTCCTTAATGGCTGTTAGACTTAGCAACTGTGCTGTTCAGGAAAGGCTTTTGAAAAGAAAGAAAACCCTGTGAATCCCCCATGAGGAGATGGACTGCTTACTTTTTTTTGCTGGAGTGGTCCTTTATCTAACTGCATACATTGTTATTATGCATTGGTAGAGACCTGACAAATGTATTACCATATTAAGCCCTGTGCAAGTGATTGCTTTATATCGCGCTTAACCACTGTTGATTGATTAATAGGGTGACTGTTCCTGGAACGAGTACTGTAAAGGTACGCAGTTTGCCTATAGTTAAGCAGTGTGTGTTACTCAATGCAGAGGCTGAGGAAAGACAATGAACGGAGGCCATGAACTCAGTTCCAAAGCCATTTTTTGAAATGGCTATGGCGCCCATTATAGTAAATGGTGCTCCAGGCCTGTGCCTGTAATGTCTGTGCCCCAAAACAGCCCTGGTATTAAAGCTTACACTCAAATATCTATAAGCTCACAATTTCATTGGGTTCTTTGCTATAGACATATTAATCCTATGCATTTGGGATGCCGATCTTGGAGATCATTCCACCTGTCACAAATTGAACACGTTGCACCTAAGTAACAATAAGCCTTAGAACTGGCATTCAGCTACTAAAAGCATGCTCAGTGGGTCACCCTGCAGTGTTAGGGAGTCTTGCCCAAGAACACCTAACTGAAAAGGTACTGGCTTACTGAACAAGAACAGCCAAGATTCAAACTCTTGTCCCCTATGCAGAGGCAGTGCCATTAACCAGTTCACTATCCAGCTACTATCAAGCATTCATCTTTGGCTAGAGTCTTACCTGATACACTCGCGTATAAGCCCGATTTTTCAGCACAAAAAATGCGCTGAAAAGTTTCCCCCTCGGCTTATATGTCAGTCAGTGGAGCAGAACGGATGGTGGAGCAGGTTTTGTTACTGGCAGAGGAGTGTAAGGATTGTGCACTAGTGATCCAGCTGGCTCCCCTGCTGTGTCTGTGCACTCCATCCCCTGCAATATGGTGTGCAAAGTGCGCTGCTCAAGACTACCTGAGTCCCCTGGCTTGTGGAGCGGAGCGTGCAAGCGATATGTCAGCTGTGCAATGATCGGGGATTCTTTCTGTGTGGAAATCAGTGTGTCTCATATCTATGATGTCATCTAGTGCCATCTTGAGACACAGCTGTATCATCCTTGGGGCACATCTGACTGTGGGGAGGGGGGGCTGACTGACTTGTACTGGGGGCACATCTGGCTACTGTGGAGGGGCTTATATGTGAGTCAATCACTTTTTCCTGGTTTCTGAGGTGAAAGTGGATACCTCGGCTTATACACCGGTCGGCTTATATGCGAGTATATACGGTGCTTTGCCTGTCTTTCCTGATGTGACCCAGCTTGTTTTCTAACCTTGTTTTCTGCCCGCCCCAGCCTCAGCCCAAATTCTCACTCAGTTTGTTGCCTCCTCCACCCTTGACCTTTGACTAATTACCAGCTACAAATGTCTGCAGTCTGCTCTTGACCTCGGCTTGTTCTTTGGCAACCATGATTTCACTCCGCCAGCGCTTCGCTCTGTGGAGCTTCTGTTCTTTCTGTCACTGGTGGGATAATCCAAACAACAAAGTAGCCAGTCATCCAGTGGGGTTGGCAGCCCATCATCCCTTGTAAAGAACCATAGTTACCCCACGGCCTGGGAGTCCCCATACCTAACTTTAACTAATGATTGAACTTCATCCCAATCAGTAGCTGATACTCCCTTTTCCATGAGAAATCTTTACCTTTTCTCGAATAGATCATCAGGGGGCGCTGTATGGCTGATATTGTGGTGAAACCCCTCCCACAGCGTGATGTCATGACCATGGCCATGACAGTTTGCTGTCTGTGAACTTTGTTGCATTGTGGGAGATACCGGTTGTTTCCAACTGCCAAGCAAGCAGTCTCTCCCTCTGTGCATATATGAATATAGGAAAAACACTACCTTTTTGCCTTTCACATTATTAGAGGGGGTGTGTTTATAGGAAATGGCAGTTGGTGCTGTCTGCTTTTTTTCAATGTTGGCCTGCAGTACAGTTGCTGCCCTGCAGGCTCATGGTGCATCAAGTAAGATGAACGAATTACACAGCGTTTATTAAGTTTTTAGTTTTAGACACCACCAGGGGAGGGTTCTGCGTGAGAGTAGGGTTGGGTTAAGCTGTATTGTTGAATTATGTAACGATTTTTAACGTTAATATCTTTTCGTTATTATTTCCCGTCTGTTTTAAAGAGAAACTGAATCAAAAAAAGTTCCCCTGGGGGGTACTCACCTCGGGAGGGGGAAGTCTCAGGTGCCCAATGAGGCTCCCCCCTCCCCTGTAGCTGCAGGCAGTCCAGCGCTGGCTCCTCCGAAGTGTCCGGCAATCCTCCCTCGACAAGCCTGACAAGCTCTGATTTATTTACTTTTCCTGGCTCCAGCGGGGGCGCTGTTGCGGCTTTCAACACGGAGATAGGAGCAGGAGACTTGCGCCTGCGCAGTAGAGCGGCCTGACAGCGATCGGCTATTTCCGCCTATCTCTGAGGCGGAGAGCCGATACTGCGCCTGCGCTGGAGCCGGGAAGGTAAATATTTACATCCCCGTTGTTTGGGGAGCTTTATCTCCGCCTCCGTGGGACGCAGGAGGACGGTCGGGGAAAGACTCAATAGGATCCGGAGGCTTCCCCCACCCCAGGTGAATACCCCCCAGGGGAGGTTTTTCTCAATACAGGTTTTCTTTAACAAGGGAATTTATCGTTAACCAAGTTTGACAACGATGTTTATCATTATCAGATTTCATTATCCAGCCGGGTCCTTTTTGCATGGCGTCCTTTTTTCATGCAAGTGAAGCTTTCTGCACTCTTGGGCTCAGGGCAGCAGCTGTTCTACGGATGTTCTGTAGGGGGGGGGGGGGGGGACGTCGTTTCTTGAGGGACAGGCCTGACACGAGTAGTAAATGTTGGCGGATCGCAGCAGGATGACTCTGTTTAGAAGGCGGCTTACAAGTCCCAAGCCCTGTCACAGCTTAACTTCCTCTTGTATACTTTATAGAGATGGATGTGTCTCCGATGAAACCGTAAACCCAAACACTACAGGAGCTCTCGCTCAACCTATTTATTTGAATAAAATCCCGATTCACTTTCTCCTAGGTAGAAGCGGCCTGTACAATTTATGGATGGCTTAACGCCTGCCACGCAGATCTGTGAAAGCGTGCCGCACGTGGCTGCCCCTTCCTCCTCTGTAGCGGGGCTTTAGAGCAAACCTGAAGTGAAGTAAAACTTTAAAATTAAACCATCTATGGAAACCTATAAATCAGAAGATGTATGGGCAGATTGACCAAGAGACAGATCTCTCTCTGATCGAATCTGATTAGAGAGAGATCTGTCGGTTACCCACCGAGCCGGGACAAGGTCCTCCAGCACCCAAGGCAGAGACACCAAAGTGCGCCCCTCCATCCCTCCCACCCCAGCTGTCACACACTGATTGCTATTAGACTAAGAGGCGCCCCAGGGCCCACAACCTCCCCAACACCTTAATATCTAGTTGTCTGGCTGGTAGTCACTTCCATGCATCCCCTTTTCTTACTTCTTTCTGCTTCAAACACAATTAGGAATGACAGCTGAATGAATTCTGCGCCCCCTCCTACACTGCGCCCTGAGGCTGGAGCCTCTCCAGCCTATGCCTCGGCCCGGCCCTACGTCTGATCGAATCTGATTAGAGAGAGATCTGTCGGTTGCCCACCGAGCCGGGACAAGGTCCTCCAGGCTCCAGCACCCAAAGCAGAGACACCAAAGTGCGCCCCTCCATCCCTCCCACCCCAGCTGTCACACACTGATTACTATTAGACTAAGTGGTGCCCCAGGTACCCCATCACCTTAAAGAGACTCTGTAAGTACCCTGGGAGGGGGGGGGGGGGAAGAGGTACTCACCTTGGGAGGGGGAAGCCTCAGGGTCCCAATGAGGCTTCCCCCTCCGCTGTAGCTGCAGGCAATCCAGTACTGGCTCCCCCGAAGTGTCCCAGAATTTTCCCCGACAAGCCTGACAAGGCTTGCTATATTTACCTTTCCAGGCTCCAGCGGGTCGCTGTTGCGGCTCTCAGCACGGAGATAGGCGCAAATAGCCGATCTGTCGGGTCCGCTCTACTACGCAGGAGCAGGAGACTTGAGCCTGCGCAGTAGAGCGGCCCGACAGCGATCGGCTATTTCTGCCTATCTCTGAGCGGAGAGCCGATACTGGAGTCTGGAGTCTCTCTCGCCTCTGCCTCGGCCTGACCCTGGTTGCCCATCACCCCAGGCCAATTCCCGATCAATTCCATGCTGAAACTGATACAGAATTGGCCTTGTGATGCCGCATTCGACTGCCTCACCAGCCTGACACTGTCCCCCCTAATGAGCAATGTGCCCCCCCCCTCAGTGAACTATACATTACCTGTCCGTGTCCGCCGCTGGCTCCGGGCGCCGTCCATACATGCGCCCCACCTGGTTGCCAGAGTAATGTGGGCACGTGTGTGACATCACACACATGCCGTCGTATACGCCGGCAACCAGGTGGGGCGCATGTATGGACGGCGCCCGGAGCCAGTGGCGGACACGGACAGGTAATGTATAGTTCACTGAGCACCGGGGGGCTTTAGTGGGGAGGCAGGGGCAGTTGCGGTGGGTTTCGTCACATTGCTTGGGGGGGTGTTTCGTCGCGATATCGCCAGAGCGACCACGGCGGCCCCGACATCATGCAGCATGTCTGATCGATATGCTCAGCCCAAAGTTGGTCACATCGTCAATTGGGCATGGATTTGGCGGCACCGATTTTCATCCAATTTAATAATAATCGAATTGGATGGTTGATCAGCCAGCAAGTCGCTAGATGTATGGGCACCTTTAGTTTTGCTCAGCTGTTTCTGATGTTTACTGCCTCCAGGGTCCCTCCCGTTCCCGCCTGTTTAATATCCACAGTTTGCCGCGGCTGTGAACTGGGCATGTGCGGTTCTGTCCCTGCTTTGGTGGTACTATGAGCAGGGCTGCCATCAGAAATTTTGGGGCCCCTCACACATCATCGGGCCTGGGCTCCCCCTACCTATGGCCCACCCACTGGTTGCTGTGCCCGCCCACTAGACACCCCACCTCCGTGTCCGTGCGCAAATTGTGCTGCGGCGAAAAATGTGCATGGCTCCGACATTGAAGAAAGCGGCATGCACAGCGTGATTCGGCGAAAAGTGGGCGTGACCATGGCATGTTGTGGGTGGAGCCAAATACTAGCAAACTACAGGTAGTTCCCGGTTAAGAAATGAGATAGGGACTTGTAGGTCTATTCTTATCTTTTACCCGTTCTCTTTTGTCCCCCTCTTTTCTTCCTGTGTCTCTTTTGTCCCCCTCTGTCTCACCTCAGTTTGTGCCTCTTTTGTGTCCCTCTGTGTGACCTCATTTTCCCATCTCATCTTTTTTTCCCTTGTGCCTCTTTCATCCCCCTGTGCTACCTCTTGTCCCCTTCTGTCTCAACTCGTCTCCCTGCCCTAGCTTGGCTAGTACATAGTTGACCTCTGGATATCGACGCAGCATTTGGCGGGGGTGTGCAATTTACAAAAGAACAGGTAGCCTGTGTGTGATGCACCCAAACTCCCCACCCACCCACAGCGGACTGTGATAGTTTACCTGCTTCCTTTGGCGGGACAGGTTCTCCTCTCTTCTCTGTTCTATCCAGCCTATCTTCTTGCAGCTCCTGTCTCTGCATGTCATGTGACCTACATCAGGAATTACACAGAGATAGGCCGTGCAGTGGAGGTGGCGGTGAGATCCTCTGTCTCTCCCGCTGTTCAGTGATAAGCGAAAATGCAAAAAATCTTTTCGCCGAATTATCGCCGAAAAAAACACTAATTTCTTTTCAACAGGCGAATTTTCGATCGAATATTTTCGCGTTAATGTTCGCCTAATGTCCTATATTTTCGCGTTAAAATCGTAGTTCATCGTGTACGTATTTCCACGTAGTCGTAGTACCGCTATGCGAAGCTTCGCCCACCAAGCGTAGTTGACGTATGTATTGCGAAGTTAACTACGCGTGCGGTAACTGCGTCTATACGGATCTTTGCGCATGCGCAGAAATATTTTTGCCCTTCTATACGAAAACAATTCCGCATTGGAAGGTGGAATGTACGCATGTATCAGTTCACCCATGCGCATATTTAGCGGATTATTGCGGAAATGTTTCCGCATAAGGGCTTAAGCGTCCGCATACAGTGAAGTTTCTGTAATTGTCGCTGCTGGTCGAAAACGCAAATATTTCGGAAGATTTTTTGAGAAAATTCGTCAAATTCGAAAACGGGATTTTCGATGCGAAAATGACTTGGGCGAAAATTCGCAAGCAACACTGCCGCTGTTGTCTGTGTGCAGAGTTGTGAGCATGCTGTTCAGGTTATGGATCCCATCTGCTCCACGGGGTAATTACAAATGCGAAAAGAATGTAATTCCTAATTGCATCATCACAGCGAGACGGGAGGAGGACGCCGGCGAGATCCGCAGAGCTCAATCAGGACACGAGAGGTTCTCAATCATCTGATTTCCCTGTGAAGATGTCTCGTACCTGTTCTGCCATCTGTCTGCCCCCCTCATTTCTCTAACAGGTCTTCTCAGAACGTTCTGCCTGATTGATGGCACCCTGGCCTCCTGTGAAGACAGCACATCAGCGTGCTGTCTGCGCTGTGTCCGCGCCGGGCAACAGTCTGCTGCAACCTGATGAGGTCACCTTACAGTGCAGTCTTGGAGGTCCTGGATTTGCTAGACCTGATGAAAAGTTAATAAACTACACTTTGGATACCTCTTGACTCTTTCAATTCTTCTGTCCTTAAAGGGGAACTGAAGAGAGAGGTATATGGAGGCTGTCATGTTTATTTCCTTTTAGACCATACCAGTTGCCTGGCAGCCCTGCTGATCCTCTGCCTCTAATACTATTAGCCATAGCCCCTGAACAAGCATGCAGCAGATCAGGTGTTTCAGTGGTTCAGAGTTCAGACTTATAAGTCTGATCTGACAAGACTAGCTGCATGCTTGTTTCTGGTTTTAATCAGATACTACTGCAGAGTAATAGACCAGCAGGGCTGCCAGGCAACTGGTATTGATTAAAAGGAAATAAACATGACAGCCTCCATATACCTCTCTCTTCAGTTCCCCTTTAAAGTGAATGGGAACCGCATTTAAAAAAATGAGACAGATACTTACCCAACAAGCTTACCCAAGGAGAGGAAAGGCTCTGGGTCCTATAGAGCCTTCTGGCTCCTCTCCTGGTCCCCTCGTACCAGTGCTGGCTCGCCCGATAGCAGTATGTGACTAAATTAGTCAAATACTGCTTTACCCGGCCGAAGGAGGCTTCAGAAGTCTTCAGGAAGCCCGATTGCTCCTGAAGAAGGGCGGCCCTGTACTGCACCTGCGCAAGCACGCTCTCTTTCACGCTCACGCCTGTGCAGTACGGAGCCGCACGTCTTCAGGAGGACACGGCTCCCGAAGACTTCCAAATACCGTTTCGGCGGAGGATTGAAACGGGGAGGAGCCAGCACAGGATAGAGAGCACCGAGTGAGGAGACGGAAGGCTCTATATGACCCAGAGCCTTCCCTCTCCTTAGGTCAGTATTTGCTTAAATTTTTTTAAAATGCGGTTCCCATTCACTTTAAAGAAACAATGAAGTCTCCTAAAATACAGCTTTTTATTACGAAAAGCTGTTCAACATTATTGCCCTAACTGAAACGCTGCATCCCCGCGGCTGAAATCTAACTAAATCCCCCCAAACTCCCCTCGCAAAATCCACGACTTTCTTGGCTTGGATTTTGCTGCTGGAGGAGGCAGAGCTTTCAGCTGCAGCTCTGCCTCCATGCGCGTCTATCAGCACGTATCTCCGCCTCTCCCCCGCCCCGCCCATTGTAGGAAGACTAAGAGGGGCGGGCGGAGGCGGAGATACGCGCTGATAGATGCGTGGAGAGGCAGATCTGCAGCTGAAAGCTCTGCCTCTCACGGAAGCGGTCCCCGCAGTGTGCCCCGGGGAGTTTGGGGTGGTTTACTTCGATTTCAGCCGCGGGGATGCAGCGTTTTAGTTAGGGCAACTAAAAGAAAACATAGCTTCATTGCTGTGCTCTTGTGTTGAGCTGTGCTATCATCATTGTATATTTATGCACAACTTCTGTATATATATTTTTTTCTATACACCTCCTCAGGGGAAAATAACTTTCTCAATGAATCACACAAACCTTCAGATTAAAACATTCACACGACTACACACCACAAACGTCTAACTCCGTCCTGGATCTTAAAGGGAAGGTTCAAGGAGTGGGAAAAAAAATAAAAATCCATATCCACTTACCTGGGGCTTCCTCCAGCCTGTGGCAGGCAGGAGGTGCCGTCGCCGCCACTCCGCAGGATCAGATACATCAGTGTAATTGTTTCCAGTACAGGAAGAGTTGAGAAACTCCAGTTGTTATCTCTATGCAAACAAGCCATTAAGCTCTCCGACTAAGTTAGTGGTGGAGAGGGCTGTTATCTGACTTTTATTATCTCAACTGTTCCTGGACTATTTACTTTTCCTCTGCTAGAGGAGAGGTCATTACTTCACAGACTGCTCTGAAAGACTCATTTTGAATGCTGAGTGTTGTGTAATCTGCACATATTATAGAATGATGCAATGTTAGAAAAAACACTATATACCTGAAAATAAAAGTATGAGAATATTTTCTTTGTTGCTAATCTTCTAGTAATTATTCATAGTACACAACCAATTCACTATATCATATATTTTTTTTTCGCTTCAGTGTCTCTTTAAGTCTTCCCAAAAGCCTCTGGGCCCACAACCACAGATAGTGTTTCTTCTGCCTTACTCTCGATAATTCAAAATTTCAGCCCATTTTTGATGCCATTTATTTCGTTTTTTACCAGAGGATGGCTCATTTGACTCCCACTCGTCCACTTCCAAATAATAATAATAATGTTGAACAGCTTTTTGCGATAAAAAGTTGTATTTTAGGAGACTTTAGAGTCTCTTTAAAGAGGAACTTTAACCAAGGATTGAACATTATTCCAATCAGTAGCTGATACCCCCCTCTCCAATAAATCTTTACCCTTTCTCAAATATATCATCAGGAGAGTCTGTGTGGCTGATATTGTGGTGAAACCCCTCCCACAGTGTGATGTCATGACCCTGGCCCTGACTGTTTCCTGTCTGTGAACCTCGTTGCATTGTGGGAAATAATGGCTTTTTCCAACTGCCAAGCAAGCAGTATCTCCCTGTGTGCATAGAACTCAGTAATAAACATTCTGTACAGATCACCTGGCGGGACTAAAGATGTTGCTACCTGTGATACATTTCAGAATGTAAATCAGGGAGAGGAAAGGTAGGGGCAACCACTGACTAAATAATCTATAAATTAATATTGTAAAAAAATAAGCAATTTTATCCATGATGTTATTTTCACTGCAGTTTCTCTTTAAGTAAAGCTGATCTTGAAGCAAACTCATGAAAAAAAAGAAAATAAAGCCCTTTTTTTACTTTCAAGGCCGGATTTCTGTAGAGGCTGCAGGGGCCATGGCCTAGGGTGGCTGTTGCCCAAGGTGGCAGCTGCATATGGAGGAGGAGCCTAAAGATAGAACAGAAAGGCTGCAAATGGGTTCACCATGTGGAAAATGGAACAGGGAGCTGTACATCAATGAGAAAGGGGCTGCTGTACACGGATGTTATACATGTAAGAGGAGGTTGCACAAGGAATAATAGGCAGGGCTGGATTTCTGGAAAGGCCACCATGGCCTGGGCCTTGGGTGGTAGCTGGACAAGGGGCAGCTGGACACGGAAGAGGGATTGCCATATATGGAAGAAGAGGCTGCCCATGGAATACAGAGGTTGTAAATGAGGAGCAACACCTGGAAATAGGGAGCTTCTGCCCATTGGATCTGTATATAAATGCAGTACATACCGTCTTTCCCCTAAAGTAAGACATCCTCTAATTATAAGACCTAGCTGAAATTTCATTCATTAATTTAATATAAGGCAACCTCCGAATATAAGACCTAGCCCCAAACCCACATTACATCCCAGCTGCAGTACACATGATATCCCCAGCCGCATGTCTGTCCCGCCTCCTAGCCTGTGTCTCCGCTCCCTTGTTTTAAGTGCCCCCCCATATGGCCGCTCTGTCCCACCCCCCTGTCTGTGTCCCCCGCTCCCCGTGCATGTTAAATGTAACGGCAGCCAGTGTGTCTTACTGTAGCCATGCTGCCCGGAGATCGCCGGCGTCCTGACTTCTCCCTCTAGTAACCGGCGCTTGTGTAGATGACGTCATGGATACAGTAAGACACACTGGCTGCCATTACATTTAACATGCACGGGGAGCGGGGGACACAGACAGGGGGCGGGACAGAGCGGCCACACGGGTCGAAAGGGAGGGGAACACAATGCAGGGGAGCAGAGACACAGGCTAGGGGGCTGGACAGTGTGGCCTCACGGGTCAGAAGGGGGGGGGGGACACTTAAAATAGGGGAGCGGAGAGACAGTCTAGGAGGCTGGACAGAGTGTCCACACAGGGGTCAGAAGTGGGGTGGGGGCACTTAATACACAGGGAGAGGAGACACAGGCTAAGGGGCTGGACAGATCAGCCACACTGAGAACAAAAGGGGACACATAGGGGACATCTGCGGACACACAAGGGACATAAGAGAGTACACGTTCTGACGAAGCTCCGGGGGCGGGGCGAAATGCATTAGCGCGACTCACAAACATATCCGCACGCCGAGCCGCCATGCCAGCGTGGTATCTGCATTGCTGAACTTCGGAAAGAGTCTGGGCCCAGTGAAATACTATGGAGGCGTACAGTGCAGCATAAAAGCTGATAAGTATATATACAAGTTATATGTTTGTACATTAAACTGTGTAGAAGACCCTGTTGCGAGTGGACAGGTGGACGAGTGCTCTGCTGTTAAAACGCTGTTCTTGGAATAGGATTGAGAACAATCTTCTATATGCATAATCCAGATGATGTACCTATATATGCTGTGAATCAAGAGGACTATACAGATTGTTTCAGATGGTGGTCACTACTAACATTGTTGCTGCAACGAAGACAACTGTTTATGCAAATTATGCTGCAGTCTTTAAAGAGAATCTGTATTGTTAAAATCGCACAAAAGTAAACATACCAGTGCGTTAGGGGACATCTCCTATTACCCTCTGTCACAATTTCGCCGCTCCTCGCCGCATTAAAAGTGGTTAAAAACAGTTTTAAAAAGTTTGTTTATAAACAAACAAAATGGCCACCAAAACAGGAAGTAGGTTGATGTACAGTATGTCCACACATAGAAAATACATCCATACACAAGCAGGCTGTATACAGCCTTCCTTTTGAATCTCAAGAGATCATTTGTGTGTTTCTTTCCCCCTGCAGCTATCTTCCACTGAAGTGTCAGGCTGTTTCTTCCTGCAGAGTGCAGACAGCTCTGCCTGTATGTAATTCATCAGTATGTGAAAGCCCAGCCAGCTCAGAGGAGGATTTATTCAGCTTGTAAAAGAGAATAGAGCAGAGAGAAGCTGCACTAATCTAAATAACACACAGCAGTGTGCAGAGAGGGGCCTGGAGGGGGGAGATGCATCACAGAACCACAACACTGAAGAACTTGGCAGCCTTCCAGACACAGGCTGACAAGTCTGACAAGAGAGAGATAAGTTGATTTATTACAGAGATGGTGATAGTAGAACGTGCTGCAGTAAGCCAGAACACATTAGAATAGCTTTTGGAACTTGTAGGATGATAAAAAACAGGATGCAATTTTTGTTACGGAGTCTCTTTAACATAGATCCGGAATTCAATCCATTATGTGGTGTATTTCCTCTGAGAGCATGCTAATATCTTTTTTCTGATGGTACCACAGTTTTTTTACATGGACATTTGAGTTTTTGTCTATGGACATTGAGTGTATAGTAGGCCCCAAGTTTTCAGAAACTGGAAGTTCAAATAGGCCCAAGTAATATATGTATTATATGTCATGAGTTTACCATGCGCAATATGCTTTAATTTCCGAGCTGGTGGCAATATATATGTGATCATATTGGTCCCTACTTTTCTGCCTCTGTGAGAGTATTAAAATTTGTTTACCTGGTCGTTACCCACAGAGAGGACTCAGGATACCTCACGTTACTTACTGGAGGCTTTGAGGAGTACCACTATGGTCCAATATATATATGGCGAAGGTTCTATTTTATGAGTGGATGGGGTATACAGGTGCACCCCATCGGTGGCTTGGCACTCACTGATATAAGCTTTTACTAGCTTTACCAATCTTTTTTCTTACAAATTAATAGACAATTTATATATTTTTGCAATAACTAAATGGTAATGAATTTTGTTCTACACTAATAGTGTGCGACATATACTGGCTTGATAGTTTGTGGTTTTTGTCGATGGTTTGATGTTGCCAGTGTCTGCACCTATTTTTTTGATATGACTTTTTAGATATAATTTTGCAAGTATAGTTATACTCGAACCGAATACATATATATATTTTTTGTACATAAGAGAGGACAGACTGCTTGATCCAATTAGATTGTAGCGGTAGATTACACTTTCAGTACAGCGGCTTCACACAGGCGGCCAGCGTGGGGACACATCGTGCAGTGCTGATCAGGCTCTTGTCATGTCATCCTTACACACAGCAGGTTTATCAACTGTGTGCAGGGATGACATGACAGGTGCCTGATTAGCACTATGACATTACAATGAGCAGCAATAAGAGGCGGCCAGCATGGGTCATTTCATGCAGTGCCCATATAAGACATCCCCTGAAAATAAGCCCTAGCACACTTTTTGGAGCAAAAATTAATATAAGACAGTGTCATATTTTCGGGGAAACATGGTTAATTGTTAAACATGGTAGAGAGGGCTGCAAAAGACAATAGGAGGGGGACGTTGCACATAGAAGTGGAGCTGCAAGAAAGTTGGCCCTGAGGCAGAAAAAGGATAAATCCGCCCTTGATAATTGGGGGAGGGGGGCTGCACATGGGATGGGAGGGGGGCTGCTGTACATGGATGTTACACATGGAAGAGGGGGCTGCACATGGAATGGGGGGAGGGCTGCAGTACATGGATGTTACACATGGAAGAGGGGGCTGCACATGGAATGGGAGGGGCTGCTGTACATGGATGTTATACATGGAAGAGGGGGCTGCATGTGGAATGGGCGGGGGCTGCTGTACATGGATGTTACACATGGAAGAGGGGGCTGCACATGGAATGGGAGGGGCTGCTGTACATGGATAATACACATGGAAGAGGGGGCTGCACATGGAATGGGAGGGGGCTGCTGTACATGGATGTTACACATGGAAGGATGAATAGGATGGGGGCTGCTGTACATGGATAATACACATGGAAGAGGGGGCTGCACATGGAATGGGAGGGGGCTGCTGTACATGGATGTTACACATGGAAGAGGGGCTGTACATGGAATAGGATGGAGCTGCTGTACATGGATGTTATACATGGAAGAGGGGGCTGCACATGGAATGGGGGGGGGGGGGGGCTGCAGTACATGGATGTTACACATGGAGGAGGGGGCTGCACATGGAATGGGAGGGGGCTGCTGTACATGGATGATAGAAATGGAAGAGGGGGCTGCACATGGAATGGGAGGGGGCTGCTGTACATGGATGTTACACATGGAAGAGGGGGCTGTGCATGGGATGGGAGGGGGGCTGCAGTACATGGATGATACAAATGGAAGAGGGGGCTGCACATGGAATGGGGGGGGGGCTGCAGTACATGGATGTTACACATGGAGGAGGTAGCTGCACACGCAGGGGGTGGTTGCTATACATTGAAGAGGCTGGACACTGAAGGGGATTAGCAATAGTTTTGGATAAGGGGAGGAAAAAGTACACACCTGTCCTTGCTAGATTTTATCAAAGCCCATTTATAGACACAGGCCTAAAAACCCTCCATCCGAAATTGGTGGGAAGGATCGATCGGGCGTGGCATAAAATCTCAGTGGCAAGGGCTCAATTGGGTATGCTGTGGTAACGGTGTTCAATATCTCGACAGCCAACGGACCATCGTGGTGAGTGTTGAAGGCTCACCTGTCACACCGATGCTCCTCCTGTGCCCGGCGTCACCGTGAGCCCCGGTACCACGTGACACCAGCGCATGTAGTCAGTGACATCACTACTCACTCCAGGTCATGTGGTACAGGTGGACACAAGAGAAGGCCAAGAGTCACACCGGCATGACAGGTGAGCCTCCAATATGGGCACTGGGGGGGGGGGGGGGGGCGTACAGATTGCCATTGGGAAGGCCGGCTTGGCAGGTAGTGGCACTCGGACGATTTCCAATAAATGTCATGCTGAAATCTATTGTTGTTTGGCCAGGCACCAGATTCCTCTCTGATCAGATTCGATCAGAGAGGGATCGATCCGATGGTCGATCTGGTGGCAGATGGACAGGTGTGTGTGTGCACCTTTAGTTATGAGCATAGCTGTAGAAGACTCCAGTTGGGAAGTAGCTTTGAAACACGTACCAATCAAGCTCGATGTTTACAAGCTCACCTTGTGTTTGGCTGGAGGCCCGTAGATTCTTCCCGACAGAGGCAAGGAAGGTTGTACAGATTACCGCTGATTGGATCGTCTATAACAAAAAAAAGGTCTGTATCAAACTTAAAAGAGGTTCAGGGAGATAATTGCGGCTTTTGTCAGGATAAAAGAATAATGTAATTGCAGCACTTACAGATCTTCAGTTGCAGCTGTGCAAGAGGAAGAAAAATGTCTTTAATTTTCCCTTGTGAACTGCTGAACCCTATTCTGATACTGAATACAGGATGGCTTCCTCCAATGACATGAGCCCTATTCTGATACTGGATACAGGATGGCTTCCTCCATTGACATGAACCCTATTCTGATACTGAATACAGGATGGCTTCCTCCAATGACATGAGCCCTATTCTGATACTGAATACAGTAAGGCTTCCTCCAATGACATGAACCCTATTCTGATACTGGATACAGGATGGCTTCCTCCAGTGACATGAGCCCTATTCTGATACTGAATACAGGATGGCTTCCTCCAATGACATGAACCCTATTCTGATACTGAATACAGGATGGCTTCCTCCAGTGACATGAGCCCTATTCTGATACTGAATACAGGAGGGCTTCCTCCAATGACATGAACCCTATTCTGATACTGGATACAGGATGGCTTCCTCCAATGACATGAACCCTATTCTGATACTGAATACAGGAGGGCTTCCTCCAATGACATGAACCATATTCTGATACTGAATACAGGAGGGCTTCCTCCAATGACATGAACCCTATTCTGATACTGAATACAGGATGGCTTCCTCCAATGACATGAACCCTATTCTGATACTGGATACAGGATGGCTTCCTCCAATGACATGAACCATATTCTGATACTGAATACAGGAGGGCTTCCTCCAATGACATGAACCCTATTCTGATACTGAATACAGGAGGGCTTCCTCCAATGACATGAACCCTATTCTGATACTGGATACAGGATGGCTTCCTCCAATGACATGAACCATATTCTGATACTGAATACAGGATGGCTTCCTCCAATGACATGAACCATATTCTGATACTGAATACAGGAGGGCTTCCTCCAATGACATGAACCCTATTCTGATACTGGATACAGGATGGCTTCCTCCAATGACATGAACCATATTCTGATACTGAATACAGGATGGCTTCCTCCAATGACAAGAATCATATTCTGATACTGAATACAGGATGGCTTCCTCCAATGGCATGAACCATATTCTGATACTGAATACAGGATGGCTTCCTCCAATGGCATGAACCATATTCTGATACTGAATACAGGATGGCTTCCTCCAATGACATGAACCCTATTCTGATACTGAATACAGGATGGCTTCCTCCAATGGCACGAACCCTATTCTGATACTGAATACAGGATGGCTTCCTCCAATGGCATGAACCCTATTCTGATACTGAATACAGGATGGCTTCCTCCAATGGCATGAACCCTATTCTGATACTGAATACAGGAGGGCTTCCTCCAATGGCATGAACCCTATTCTGATACTGAATACAGGATGGCTTCCTCCAATGACATGAACCATATTCTGATACTGAATACAGGATGGCTTCCTCCAATGACATGAACCCTATTCTGATACTGAATACAAGAGGGCTTCCTCCAATGACATGAACCCTATTCTGATACTGAATACAGGATGGCTTCCTCCAATGACATGAACCCTATTCTGATACTGAATACAGGATGCTAATCAAGTCTGACCATCTGATCTGCATGCTTGTTCAGGGTCTGTGGCTAAATGTATTAGAGGCAGAGGGTCAGCGGGACAGCCAGGCAATGGGCATTGTTTAAAAGGATATAAACATGGCAACCTCCGCATGTCTCTCTCCTTGGGTTCCCTTCAACCCAGAGAGGGGAGGACCTTTCGCATGTGAGCTTACAATCTAGAAGGAAATGGCAAGAAGGCACTAGGCATGGTGGCCAGGGATCTTGCGGTTTATATCAATTTCAGAGGTTGTTATGCATTTTAAAGGAACTGTAGTGAAAATAACATGATACATAAAATTGCTTATTTTTTGCAATATTAATTTACAGATTATGTAGTCAGTGTTTGACCATTTTAAAATCTTTCCTCTCCCTGATTTGCATTCTGAAATGTATCACAGATGGGGAGTCTGGGGACATCTTTAGTCCTGCCAGTTGATCTGTACAGAATGTTCTTTACTGAGAGTTCTATGCACAGAGGGAGATACTGCTCAGGCTGGGACTGGGCCACCAGGAATACGGGAATTTTCCCGGTAGGCCTAGCCCCTTTAACTTTAAATGGGCCCTCCCAGGCCCTGCACCGAGCAGCCGGTGAGGAGGAGGTAGCAACGCAGGAAAGGGGGGCTTGGGCACACAGTGGCGGATTGCAGGATTTGTATCAGCAGAAATGTTGTTCGTTAAATGCTATCTTTCAGAGCAGAGAGGACTTCTGAGTTCAGGTCCACAAGAGATCTTTGGCCCTTATTCAATTCAGTGAAGATGTAAATTCTAATATAAATTTAAACAAAATGATTGAATCAGTTGAAAACTGAATGTTTCTATCACACCATGTGTACCCACAAAACTCCTGAAGTAGACAACTGTGCAATGGTGTCAAAGACAAAAATGATGTGACGTGAGGACGCTTCACAAAGTGATGCAACAAATAGTTTGTTTATGTTTACAAAAATGTACAAAGTGCGCAAAGATAATAAAACTATCCAAATCAGTATTCAGTGTGACTGTCCTTTGTGTTTACAACCACATCATCTTGCTTACATACATTTGTACATTGTTTTTTTTTTTTTTTGAGGAATTCGTAAATGCAGCTCCAAATCAGCACGGATCCTCCACCATGCTTCACTGTTGACTGCACATACCTAACCTTGCATTGTTCTCCAGGCCTGTGGTGAAACATCTGCCTTTTGTTGAAACGAATAATTAAAATATTGGTCTCAGTCTCACTTGGTCTCAGCCTTCCCCACTCGTCTCATTCTATGTGGAGCGCGGGCACAAGGCGCGACCTGACATACTGCGCATGCGCAGAATGTATGTCCAGGTCAAAGGGCACTGACTGCGCCGATTTTATAGATGGGGGGGGGGGGGGCACATGAGACTCTGGACTAGCAGTAAAAGTCTGCGAACCTCCCTCCACACAAATAGCTTCAGTTTTTAATTTAATCTTCAACTCAGGTTACAAGTATCCTTTATGTTTATTTATAACATAACATATAACTGTTGAATATCTAAAAGTTATTTTTAGGAGTAGGAGAACAGATACAATTGTTTATCTCATCAGTTTATTTTCACTTAGGGTCCACTTTAAAGCAGCAGGGACAGCCATACTATCCCAGGAAAAAACATATATAAGTAGATAAATACTTGTTCTACTTACATAACAGATGTATTGTACTGTCCACATTTTGATTTCAGTGAATTGTAAATAGTAAATAAAGAGAAAACAGTTTCAGACATTTGCCATCTTTACTGCCTCTGACTGATGCCAATCCTGATGCAATTGCCTCCCTTACTCTTTTCTCTTCTAGAAACTGCACTGTCATATCTAGATTGCTTTGTAAACACATGTGAACATAACATAGATTGTATTTTAGCAGCTTCTGTAAGGTGTATTTCCCTTCTCAGCCTCCTGTCACACTGAACTGCCCTCAGCCAATCAGTGAGGAGAATGTGGGAGGGGAGATAACAAGCTTCCCTCTCCTCGGCAATGTACCAGAATAGAGCCAGGCTGACTGAAATAAGATTTATCATAGCAGAAATATTTATGATTATATTGGAATGCTTGCAATGCAGGGTCAGTATGTAGACTACATAATAAAAGCTGGAGCAGTGGTTAAATGGAATTTGATTTTATGGCTGACAATCCCGCTTTAACCTGACCATTATAATGAACAGGTGGTAAGTTTGTTTAGAAGCACTGAGCTCAGGCAGTACAGTAGGCAACCTTACTTACTTACTTACTGTTTATTCCTGAAAAAGGGAAAAAAATACAGTCAAATAACACGAAAAGCAATTCTAGGCATGTGAATTAGCGGAATATAACTCTGCATTTCAACTTTGCTCTAAAACATTATTTACAGTATATTATATGCAACCAGCATTTTTTTTTTACTAGACCAGCATTGGAAGGGTTACACAGGGCTTTAAAGTTCCTGGAGATTTCTGCAGACGCATCCGAAGCTGAAATAGATACATTTTGTTTACATGAATGTATCTAATGGCCCATACTCACGAGGGACTTTTGTCGCCTCAACACGCGGCGCGCGCGTGTTGCGGCGACAGGTCGCCCGTGAGTATGGGCCGTCACAAACGCGCGCACCCCGAACTGTCGCCCGCCGCTCTTGTCGCCATGCGATTGAAAGTTTCAATCGCATGGCAACAGTCGCTGCCGCACCTCCGCCGCAACTGTCGCTAGTCCGCGTGAGTACGCGGACTAGCGACAGCAACCTCCATTGAGGTGAATGAAGCTTCCGGCGGGGGGAGGAGGAACGTCGGCGACAGCTTCCGTCTCGCCGCTGGTCCCTCTTCCGCGTGTGTACGCGGAGGGACCTGGAGAGAAGCTGTCGCCGGCCTGTCGTTAGCACGCTCACGTGTGCTGGCGACAGGCCACTTCTGCAGCCCGTGAGTACGGGCCATAAGTGTTGAATGTGACTCATCTCTCTGACTGAGAAGGAGCTTGGAGGACAGCCAAAGAGTGTGTAACATTTATCAATAGATACATATAACTAGATAGAATGTAACAATCTGAACTTCTGCATATCTCTCAGAACTTTAAACCTCTGTGTTTAACCCTTCCAATGCTGGTCTAGTAAAAAAAAAAATGCTTTTTGAATATAATATGCTGTAAATAATGTTTTAGAGCAAAGTTGAAATGCAGGGTTATATTCCGCTTTAAGGGCCAGTGCACCCAATAAATCACTAGTGTATCTGAAAACGCTAGTGGTTTTTGAAGTGATTTTTTTCAGAGCAGTTCTAGGCATGTTTGGAGTGATTTTCTAAACATGCCTAGCGTTTTTTGGGTAGTGTCTTTATATTTTGTTATAGTACAGCTGTAACTGAACAGCTACTGTAACAAAAACACTTGGAAAACCGCTCTGATCTGGCGTTTTTCAGAGCATTTTTCCACTTTCCTATACTTAACATTGAGGCAGAATCGCCTCAAAAATCAGCAAAAGTGCTGCAGCACCCGAGTGCGTTTGGGGGAAAAACGAATCGCTCTGGTGTGCACCATCCCATTGAAATACATTAGCCAAGCGGTTATCAAACCGCAAGCGATTTTAAAAAACGCTCAGAACCGCTCTTGGGGCTTGATTCAATAAACCGTGATAACTCAAATATCACACCTTATCAAAGATAGCACGCCTTATAAAAGTTAACACGCCTTATCAGAGTAGCATAGCGAGCACTACAAACTTATGCCTGCTAATTGGCAATGGCACTCGTCCTGCCCTGAGCCCCTGCGGGTTCGTATCGCTATGCTACTCTGATAAGGCGTGTTAACGTTGATAAGGTGTGATATCTTTGATAAGGTGTGATATTTGAGTTGTCACGGTTAAGTGAATCAAGTCCCTGGTGTGCACCAGCCCTAAGTGAGTGCTTTTCTTTTTGTAGGAGCATGTATAGCTAGTGATGGTTTTGAAGATGGTGGGCTAACAGCTGGTGGGACTCTGTGCCATATCGGCCTCCCGGCATACCGCCGGAACTGGCCGTCATCAGTTTACTGGAAAGCGCCAGGACTCACCTGACTCTCCCGTCAGTTCCGAGACAGCAGAACATTTGGGGTGAGGTGTCAGTGACTGTTGTAGGACCGTATGGTTCATCTCAGTGGCGGCGTGATGACATCACAGTATTATGACATCTTTAGCGTGCGAGTCTGAGAGAGTTAATGTATCATTTCACTATGCATCCTGTGCTCATCCATCCGACCTGCCAGACACCGCCGATGATACTGCGCACGTTTCCGCTGTGAAACATAACACAGGAAGGTCACATGTAATCGGAAAGGTCATACGCTCGGCGTTTCGGAGATCCCAGGTTTTCCAGCGTCTGGAGTTACAGAAATCAGATAAGACTTTTTTCTCACACTTTACCCTTTCACGTTTTCGCCATGTGTTTTTTTTTAACATACCTCCAGCTACTGGGCTTTATCAGATAATATTTTTGTTTTATTCATTATAATTTTGTTCCCTGTAACCAAGAATTGAACTTCATCCCAATCAGTAGCTGATAACCCCTTTCCCATGAGAAATCTATTCCTTTTCTCCAATAGATCATCAGGGGGCGTCTGTATGGCTGATATTGTGGTGAAACCCCTCCCACAGTGTGATGTCAGGACCTAGGTCCTGACAGTTTGCTGTCTGTGAACCCCGTTGCATTGTGGGGGCAGCATGGTTGCGTACTGGTTAGCGCTCTCGCCTTGTAGCGCTGGGTCCCC
>NC_090648.1:504554723-504655964 GCF_040937935.1 Hyperolius riggenbachi
GAGCTTCTCATTAGCTGGTCCTGCTTGTAGCCTCGACCACCTAGGATCAGTGTGAAGGTGGTCTCTCTCCATATGTCCCCTCAACCACGGCCGTTTCATCCATATCACCTCTGAGCATCTTTTTGTAGAAGGTAAACAAAGTCATTTCATTTTTGAAAAAGGCCAGAGATCCTTGTGTGTGCGCCTGTGCTCCCATCAGGAAGAATGATTTGTATTGATGCCCCTATATCTCTAGCGATTTTGCGGCCACTTGATTCAATAATTGTATCGAATCAGATGAAAATCCATGCTGCTGCAACATGTCCTCATGATGGATGATTCAATGGATTTCGGGCAAAAATCACTCAAATGCAAATTTTCAAAACTCTCAAGAGAGGAAAATCCTGAGTGTCTACAGACTTGAGTGCTCACAACCTGGAGACCGAGTCTGGGAGACACAGACAGACAAACCAAGGGAGAATAGGCTGTGCCAACAACACCAGTGGCGTAGCAATAGGGGTTGCAGAGGTCTTGACCGCACTGGGGCTCTCAGGACAGAGGGGCCCGGTAGAGCCCTCCCTCAACCACAGTATTAGCTTTTTATTGGTACTATGCTTGTAATGATCACTTCTATAGATGCTTTGAACAGGGATGATCTCCGAGCTTAACCACTTCACCTCCAAGGGTTTTTCCCCTTAAAAAAACTAGAGCAATTTTCACCTGTCAGCGGTTTTTCCATTCATTCACCTATAACTTTATTACTACTTATCACAACAAAACAATCTATAGCTTGCTTTTTTCGCCACCAATTAGGCTTTCTTTGGGGGGTACTTTTTGCTAAGAATTATTTTATTCTAATATATGTTTTAACAGGAAAAAAAAAGAGTACGATATTTTATTTGGAAATAAAGGTGCATTTTTTTTTCAGTTTTGCGGCCATCACTAATTACAACTTACAAACCCATAATTTAAAAAGTAACAGTAATAAACCCTCTTGACATACATATTAAAAAACTTCAGTCCCTAAGGTAAAATTTGGAGGGTAACTATAGGGGAGTGTGGGAGGTAAGGGGTTAATTTTAAATGTAAAAAAGTCTGTTCATGAAAAAAAAAATGTTTGTAGATGTAATTTTACTATTTGGCCACAAGATGTCCTCGTGCAAGTATCGGTTCATGTGAATGGCGGCAGATCTCCCGTCTAACGATCGGCAGTGATATCAAGCGCGGGAGCACACAGGAAAGGGGGAGAGAGAGTGCACAGCGGGAAGAGTTGTAGTAGCTATATCACTGCAAGGAGAAGAGGGATTTTGCAAGGACATAGTTACTTGTCCCAGGGGAGGGGAAGTGGTTAATCACAAGTGATTACTCGTGATACAAATGAGGATTCATTACAGCAGCTGAGCGGCAGGGATTGGAAGGGTTATTTACCCATAAATCAGTGTCCTCCCCGCGCTCCATATAGGTCCGTGCGTCCTATTAGTAGCGTTCCAAGCCTCACTGCCGCCCGTCACTTCCTTCTTCAAGGAGGAAGTGATGGCAGCGAGGCTTGGAACGCTACTATTAGGACGCACGGACCTATATGGAGGACGCGGATTTATGGGTAAATAACCCTTCCAATCCCCGCCGCTCAACTGCTGTAATTAATCCTCATTTGAATCACGAGTAGCGATGTCCCGAACGGTTCACACGCAAACTTTTTCGCGCGAACAACGTGGGTTCGCGTCGAATCGCGAACTTTATGCGAGTTCAACCCCTATACTACATCATTGGGATACATTTGACCCTCTATATCACAGTCAGCAGACACATGGCAGCCAATTAGGCTGCACTCCCTCCTGGAGCCCCCCACCCCCCCTTATATAAGGCAGCAGTGTCGGCCATGTTCTCACTCTGTGTGTTGCTGTTTTAGTGAGAGAAGGGAGAGAGGTTGCTGCAGAGATAGGGAAAGCTTAGTTAGGCTCTTGTTAGCTTGTTCCTTGCTGATATTTGTTGCTGAAAAGCACCACCAAAGCAGATTTTTTGAGAGCTAATATTCTTGTGATATGTTTTTTTTTTGTGTGTTGTCCACTGACATATACAGCCTTGTCTGTCGCAGCTGGTTGTTAATTGCTATTCTGTGCCAGGCCCAGCACATTCAGTGCCTAGTGTGACTGCTGCACATTGTATTATAATACCAGTCACTGCAGTGCATACCTTTTACTGCACCTGTGTGACTGCATGCTGTTTTATATAGCAGTCACTGTATAGCTTTCACTGCATATGTGTGACCGCACACTGTTTTATATACCAGCAGTCAGTGCATCCATTTTCACTGCACCTGTGTGACTGCACATTGTTATATCAGCAGTCACTGCATACCTTTCACTGCACATGTGTGACTGCACATTGTTATACCAGCAATCACTGCATACCTTTCACTGCATCTGTGTGACCGTACGCTGCTTTATATACCAGTCACTGCATACCTTTCACTGCATCTGTGTGACTGCACACTGTTTTATATACCAGCAGTCAGTGCATCCATTTTCACTGCACCTGTGTGACTGCGCATGGTTATACCAGCAGTCACTGCATACCTTTCACTGCACCTGTGTGACTGCACATTGTTTTACCAGCAGTCACTGCATACCTTTCACTGCATCTGTGTGACCGTACGCTGCTTTATATACCAGTCACTGCATACCATTTACTGCATCTGTGTGACCGCATGCTGTTTTATATACCAGCAGTCAGTGCATCCATTTTCACTGCACCTGTGTGACTGCACATTGTTATACCAGCAGTCACTGCATACCTTTCACTGCACATGTGTGACTGCACATTGTTATACCAGCAGTCACTGAAACTTTTTCACTGCACCTGTGTGACTGCACATTGTTATACCAGCAGTCACTGCATACCTTTCACTGCATCTGTGTGACCGTACGCTGCTTTATATACCAGTCACTGCATACCAGTCACTGCATACCTTTCACTGCATCTGTGTGACTGCACACTGTTTTATATACCAGCAGTCAGTGCATCCATTTTCACTGCACCTGTGTGACTGCGCATGGTTATACCAGCAGTCACTGCATACCTTTCACTGCACCTGTGTGACTGCACATTGTTATACCAGCAGTCACTGCATACCTTTCACTGCATCTGTGTGACCGTACGCTGCTTTATATACCAGTCACTGCATACCATTTACTGCATCTGTGTGACCGCATGCTGTTTTATATACCAGCAGTCAGTGCATCCATTTTCACTGCACCTGTGTGACTGCACATTGTTATACCAGCAGTCACTGCATACCTTTCACTGCACCTGTGTGACTGCACATTGTATTATACCAGCAGTCAGTGTATATCAAAACGTGGACAGAGCAATGTATCTGATATGAAAGTAGAGCAAGTATTTATCTACTTATATATGTGTGTGTTTTTATGACATAGTATGACAGACAGCTTTAAGAAATTGATGGAACTATTTCCAGACTTTCACATATTAGAGCAAGGGTGCCAAACTCAATCAGGTAAGGGGCCAAAATCAAAGACATAGTCTAAGTCAGTGGTTCCCAACCTATTTGAAGTTGTGACACATCATGCCAAACGCTCAGATCTCCATAACACATCACATATGTATAAGTAGTATAGCTCCCACAGTATAGGTAGTATAGCTCCCCCAGTATAGGTAGTATACATCCCCAGTATAGGTAGTATAGTTGCCCCAGTATGGATAGTATAGATGTCCCAGTATAGGTAGTATAACTGCCCCAGTATAGGTAGTATAGTTCCCCAGTATAACTCCCCCAGTATAGGTAATATAGTTGCCCCAGTATGGGTAGTATAGAAGCCCCAGTATAAGTAGTATATTTCCTAAGTATAGCTGCCCCAGTATAGGTAGTATAGTTGCCCAAGTATAGGTAGTATAGCTGCCCCAGTGTGGTTAGTATAGCTGCCCCAGTGTAGGTAGTATATCTGCCCCAATGTAGGTAGGATAGGTGCCCCAGTATGGTTAGTATATCTGTCCCAGTGTAGGTAATATAGCTGCCCCAATGTAGGTAGTAAAGCTGCTCCAGTATAGGTAGTATAGCTGCCCCAGTGTCGGTTGTATAGCTGCCCCAGTGTAGGTAATGTGGCTGCCCCAGTGTAGGTAATGTAGCTGCCCCAGTGTAGGTAATATAGCTGCCCCAGTGTAGGTAACGTAGCTGCCCCAGTGTAGGTAATATAGCTGCCCCAGTGTAGGTAATGTAGCTGCCCCAGTGTAGGTAATGTAGCTGCCCCAGTGTAGGTAATACAGCTGCCCCAGTGTAGGTAATACAGCTGCCCCAGTGTAGGTAATACAGCTGCCCCAGTGTAGGTAGTACAGCTGCCCCAGTGTAGGTAGTATAGCTGCCCCAGTGTAGGTAATTTAGCTGCCCCAGTGTAGGTAATATAGCTTCCCCAGTGTAGGTAATATAGCTGCCCCAGTGTAGGTAATATAGCTGCCCCAGTGTAGGTAATATAGCTGCCCCAGTGTAGGTAGTGTAGCTGCCCCAGTGTAGGTAGTGTAGCTGCCCCAGTGTAGGTAGTGTAGCTGCCCCAGCCTGCTCCCCCCTTCCGTTCCCGCGGCCACCGCTCGTTTATTCTTCTGAGCTGATGGACGCTACCTCTTCGCACATTCCCGCTGGTGGCCTCCTCTCCTGCGTCACAGGCTCTTCACTCCCTGCTTCTCCCCGCCTCCTCTCTGTCCGTAGTTAGATAGGTACAAGAAACTACAAGAAAATGGCCGCTGGTGTCCGCATTTGTGGACATCGGCGGCCATTTTCTTGTAGCATTGCTTAACCACCCTGGCGTTCTATTAAGATCGCCAGGACGGCTGCGGGAGGGTTTTTTTTAAATAAAAAAACAACTATTTCATGCAGCCAACTGAAAGTTGGCTGCATGAAAGCCCACTAGAGGGCGCTCCGGAGGCGTTCTTCCGATCGCCTCCGGCGCCCAGAATAAACAAGGAAGGCCGCAATGAGCGGCCTTCCTTGTTTTGCTTACATCGTCGCCATAGCGACGAGCGGAGTGACGTCATGGACGTCAGCCGACGTCCTGACGTCAGCCGCCTCCGATCCAGCCTTTAGTGCTGGCCGGAACTTTTTGTTCCGGCTACGTTGGGCTCAGGCGGCTGGGGGGACCCTCTTTCACCGCTGCTTGCGGCGGATCGCCGCAGAGCGGCGGCGATCGGGCAGCACACACGGCTGGCAAAGTGCCGGCTGCGTGTGCTGCTCTTTATTTGATGAAAATCGGCCCAGCAGGGCCTGAGCGGCAGCCTCCGGCGGTGATGGACGAGCTGAGCTCGTCCATACCGCCCGGCTGGTTAATGACAGACGGAGCAGGTAGAGAGAGCCCCCACTGTTTAAGATTTAATAATCATTGTTTTAGAGCTGGTTCACACTAGGTCTGGAAACATATCCGTTGCTCCATTATTCAGTCCTGATTAAAAACGGAGCCACGGATAGCAGCTGTCGTCACCCAAGAAAAAAACAGATCCATCTGCGTTTGCGGGGACCCCTTTTAAAAACCAGAACGGATGGTCCGGATCTGCAGCATTTTCCCGCAACGGATCTGGACCCTGATACACGCAGGGGTAGTGGCAGGCAATAGGAAAACTCTCTACACAGGCAAATTTTTACACAGAAACGGATCCATTCCATCCCTCCCTCACCTGGGTCCCCCGTCCCCGCTACCCCTCCAGCTACTTTGCGCAAAGTAGTTAAATGGTTGCTATGCAGCGAGCAGGGGGCTTACCTTCTTTACTTTCTCCGCTGGCCGCGTCACTTCCTGCAATGCCGCCCTCCGAAGTATAGGGCAGCATTGCAGGAAGTGACGCGGTAAGCGGAGGAAGTGAAGGTAAGCTCCCGCTCGCCGCATAGCAACATTTTCATTACTTTGCGCAAAGTAGCTGGAGGGGTAGTGGGGACAGGGGACCCAGGTGAGGGAGGAGGGGGGGTGATCTCCAGCCGACACCTTTCTCTTATCATGTGACACACCCGGACATTATTGGTGAGTCACATGATAAGAGAGAGGCAGCTGGAGATCACAAGTATAGTGGCTATGGAGGGGAAGATGAAGAGAAGCCCAAGCCTGGATAGGTGAGTCATGCCTGCAACAGGCACAGAGCTTCCCGGTCCTCCACTGTGATGGCATCTCAGATAACCCCCCCCCCCCAGAGGTCAGTCAGCATAAGGCCTGCACTGATATGCCCAGATAGGTACTTTAAAAAAAAACAAAACACAATCTGGAGTTGGTCCAGTAGGGATGTAACCAGACTACGATGCAGTTCAAAACAGGCCGCTGCCGCTATCCAATCATCCGCACGCAGGAATTCTGATGTAAGCTGACATCTTGGTTGCTATGGGCAACGAAAAACATTCTTCTCCTGCACTTGCTCATGTACACCCCCCCTTTAAAAAATAAAATAAAAAATCTACCGCATACAGACTGCAGCACATGCCATACTGTAGGAGAAGCCGTGTAACGCATTGAATGCCACAGATTCCACACCAGGAATTCCACCTCTAGTGTCTGAGGGGACTGAAGAAAGCAGGATTAGCGGAGTGATACTAATATCACAGAAATGTTCAGCTCCTCCCAGCGCATTCCCCTAATCATTCAGTTAGTGTACATCCCCCCCACCCCCTCTCCTTGTCTTCTGAAGGGCCTGGTGCCTTGTGCCTCACTACAGCCCCCTCTCTAAAGGCCTTTCCCTTGTCTCTTTCCATCACATGCTCTGGAGCTGAGAGAAAGCAGAGCAGTCCTCTCCTCGCCCCCCCCCCCCCCCCCGCTTCCATCTCAGCATTGCGCCTCGAGTCACCGGCATACACCGGGCAGTCCTGAGCGAGGTCCCAGTGATCGCCGTACAGCGCAGAGCGGGTCAGTCTACAGAAGTCAGCCCGCGATGAGACAAGGCAGAGCAGGATTCTGGGACTACTATGAAAGTGAACTTCCCCTGCCAAATGATCTCAGGTTTAGCTCATAATGTATCCCATATGAAAGTCATACTCGCCTTTAAGAAAGCGCCAACATGTCCTGAAGCGTCATACTGTAGAGTGAAAAGAGGTGAAAACTGAGAAGCAAATTGAGTGGTACCCCCAGAGCTAGATGTGGACATTTTACCGCCCAAGACCCTCTGTCACCAACCATGCCCCCCCCCCTCCCCGTTAACAACCCCTTTATGTGCAGCACATATCCTAGTGCTGTTCCTGTCCCGTTTGTTCCCCTGGTCATATGCTCCTGGTCTTGTGCTCCCCCCAACCTATGTACTTCCCTGGTCCTATGCTCCCCTCCTTCCTTGTATCTGTGCTTCCCTCATCCTGTGTACTTCCTTGTATCTGTGCTCCCCTCATCCTGTGACCTTCCTTGTATCTGTGCTCCCCTCATCCTGTGTACTTCCCTGTATCTGTGCTCCGCTCCTTCCTTGTATCTGTGCTCCCCTCATCCTGTGTACTTCCCTGTATCTGTGCTCCCCTCATCCTGTGACCTTCCTTGTATCTGTGCTCCCCTCATCCTGTGTACTTCCTTGTATCTGTGCTCCCCTCATCCTGTGTACTTCCCTTTATCTGTGTTCCCCTCATTCTGTGTACTTCCTTGTATCTGTGCTCCCATCATCCTGTGTACTTCCTTGTATCTGTGCTCCCCTCATCCTGTGTACTTCCTTGTATCTGTGCTCCCCTCATCCTGTGTACTCCCCTGTACCTGTGCTCCCCTCATCCTGTGTACTTCCCTGTACCTGTGCTCCCCTCATCCTGTCTACTTCCTTGTATCTGTGCTCCCCTTATCCTGTGTACTTCCCTGTATCTGTGCTCCCCTCATCCTGTGTACTTCCCTGTATCTGTGCTTCTCTCATACTGTGTACTTCCTTGTATCTGTGCTCCCCTCATCCTGTCTACTTCCATGTATCTGTGCTCCCCTCATCCTGTCTACTTCCTTGTATCTGTGCTCCCCTCATCCTCTGTACTTCCTTGTATCTGTGCTTCCCTCATCCTCTGTACTTCCCTGTATCTGTGCTCCCCTCATCCTCTGTACTTCCTTGTATCTGTGCTTCCCTCATCCTCTGTACTTCCCTGTATCTGTGCTCCCCTCATCCTGTGTACTTCCCTTTATCTGTGTTCCCCTCATTCTGTGTACTTCCTTGTATCTGTGCTCCCCTCATCCTGTGTACTTCTGTATCTGTACTCACCTCATCCTGTGTACTTCCTTGTATCTGTGCTCCCCTCATCCTCTGTACTTCCTTGTATCTGTGTCTCCTCATCCTGTGTACTTCCCTGTATCTGTGCTCCCCTCATCCTGTGCACTTCCCTTTATCTGTGTTCCCCTCATTCTGTGTACTTCCTTGTATCTGTGCTCCCCTCATCCTGTGTACTTCCCTGTATCTGTGCTCCCCTCATCCTCTGTACTTCCTTGTATCTGTGCTCCCCTCATCCTGTGTACTTCCTTGTATCTGTGCTCCCCTCATCCTGTGTACTTCCCTGTATCTGTGCTCCCCTCATCCTGTGTACTTCCCTGTATCTGTGCTCCCCTCATCCTGTGTACTTCCTTGTATCTGTGCTCCCCTCATCCTCTGTACTTCCTTGTATCTGTGCTCCCCTCATCCTGTGTACTTCCTTGTATCTGTGCTCTCCTCTAGGGCTGATCAGAACAGCTGAATTCCGATTTCGTCGAAATTTCGTGTACCGCATGCGAAAACCGAGTTTTGTGTTCCGAATTTTCGTGTTCCGAGTGCATTTCTATTGAATTAAATAGTGTTAACTTCTGAGGTTAATTGTAAAGCCCCCGTACATGCTATCATCACCAAATTTGGCATGTATGTTAAGCAGATGAGTAGGAACATGGTAAAAAAAAGTGTTGTGAAAAGAGCTTATAGTTTTTGAGGAAATCGATTTCAAAGTTTCATAACAAAAATGTTTTTTAAACTGTGTAAAATGACACTGCTGCAGAACAGGTTACTGCATTCCGAGTTCTGTATACATATTGTATACATTTCATGAAAACAGACAGCGTGGGGTCCCCCCTCCCAAGCCTCCTTAACCCCTTGTCCCCCATGTAGGCTGGGATAGCCAGAATGCAGAGTCCCGGCCACGTGGGGCTTCGCACCCTGAGCTATACCAGCCCGCATGGTCCATGGTATGGGGGGGCTCTGGAGGAGAGGGGCGGCCAACCTCCCCCTCTCCCCCAGAGCCCTTGTCCAATCCATGGACAAGGGGCTCTTCCCCACCTCCGGTGCCCCAGGAGGAGGTGGGGGCCGCCGACGTCCTGGGGGGTTCATGGTGCCATCCGGGGTTCCCCTTTAACAAGTGGACCCCGGAAGCCGCCCCCTCCCCAGGAGAAATGAGTATAGGGGTACACGGTACCCCTTACCCATTTCAGCAGCGTTAAAAAAAGAAATAAAAACACGACAACGAAAAAAGTCCTTTATTGTTCTAAATTAACCAGGGATACTTACCTTGGGATAATCTCACGCCAGTAACCTCAGGAGTGGTCCCACGCCAGTATCCTCTTATGACATCTCACCTCCCTCCCACACTGACGAACTCCCACCACTGAATGGTCACAGTCAGCCTCTGCATCTGTATAGCAGAGGCTGAGAACACAAAAATTTTGCCTTTAAAACAAGAAATTTCGGCAAACAGTGATGCAATCAAAATGGCCACTGGGAAATCCCTGATCGCTGGAGGCCACACTAGAGTGGCGAAACCAGTGATTTTTCACATAGATGGTGGGTCCAGGTGACCAGAGCAGGAGGTGCCCTAATCCCCTGGACCCACCCATTCATGTGAAATAACGCGTATTCTGACACTCTGAGGTGGCCTCCGGGGAACGGGGATTCCCCAGCAGCCATTTTGTTTATGACACTGTTTGCCGAAAATTCTTGTTTTAGCAAACAATTTTCGTGTTTCTAGCTTATGCAATACAGATTGCAGAGGCTGTCTACAGCCATTCATCCCCAGGAGTTCTGCAGGATTGGCAGGTGCACGGGACCTCCTAAGAGGATAGAGGGGGGCACAGCGCAGGAAGGTGGGAAAGTGGGCACAGAGCGGCGGGGAGGGGGGGGAAGCATCCCCTCCCTCACCTAGGGCCCCCCCTTGCGCACTCCCCCCCACCTCCAGAATTCCAGCCAGCCAGCCAGCGGAACGGCTTACCGAGAGCGATAGCTCTGTTTGCCGCTGGTCTGGTATTCTGCACTGACACTGTCCAATCACGCTCTCGCAGTACTTCCTGTGAGAGCGTAATTGGACAATGCAATGCAGGAGACCAGACCAGCAGCGGCACACAGAGCTCTTCTCTCGGTAAGTGATTCCCGCTCGCTGCCAAGTCTCCAAGTTTAGGTAGGCAGGTATATAGGTGTCCCCAGTATAGCTATACCCAGGTCTATAGGTGTCCCCAGTTTAGGTAGGCAGGTCACCAGTTAGTGGGGGCACCCATGCTGGAAGGGGGGGCAGTGGGCACAGAGTGGCAGGGAGGAGTGGAAGCCTTCCCCCCTCCCTCACCTAGCCCTCACCTCACGAAGCCCCTTCCGTGCTCCCCCTCCAAAATTGCAGCCAGCAGTGGCAGCGATAGCGGGAATCACTTACCTAGAGAAGAGCTCTGTGTGCCGCTGCTGGTCTGGTCTCCTGCATTGCATTGTCCAATTACGTTCTCACATGAAGTATTGCAAGAGCGTGATTGGACAGTGTCAGTGCAGAATACCAGACCAGCGGCACACAGAGCTATCGCTCTCGGTAAGCCGTTCCGCTGGCTGGCTGGAATTCTGGAGGGGGGGGGGGGGGAGTGCGCAAGGGGGGGGCCCTAGGTGAGGGAGGGGAGGCTTCCCCCCCTCCCCACCGCTCTGTGCCCACTTTCCCACCTTTCTGCGCTGTGTCCCCCTCTATCCTCTTAGGAGGTCCCGCGCACCTGCCGATCCTGCAGAACTCCTGGGGATGAATGGCTGTAGACAGCCTCTGCAATCTGTATTGCATAAGCTAGAAACACGAAAATTGTTTGCTAAAACAAGAATTTTCGGCAAACAGTGTCATAAACAAAATGGCTGCTGGGGAATCCCCGTTCCCTGGAGGCCACCTCAGAGTGTCAGAATACGCGTTATTTCACATGAATGGGTGGGTCCAGGGGATTAGGGCACCTCCTGCTCTGGTCACCTGGACCCACCATCTATGTGAAAAATCACTGGTTTCGCCACTCTAGTGTGGCCTCCAGCGATCGGGGATTTCCCAGTGGCCATTTTGATTGCATCACTGTTTGCCGAAATTTCTTGTTTTAAAGGCAAAATTTTCGTGTTCTCAGCCTCTGCTATACAGATGCAGAGGCTGACTGTGACCATTCAGTGGTGGGAGTTCGTCAGTGTGGGAGGGTGGTGAGATGTCCTAAGAGAATACTGGCGTGGGACCACTCCTGAGGTTACTGGCGTGAGATTATCCCAAGGTAAGTATCCCTGGTTAATTTAGAACAATAAAGGACTTTTTTCGTTGTCGTGTTTTTATTTCTTTTTTAACGCTGCTGAAATGGGTAAGGGGTACCGTGTACCCCTATTGTAATGATCGCTGCTGCAGCAGCTATTGCTGGAAGTAGTGCTGCAGCTCAGGCAGTTCTGATGTCTTTCCATGCAAGCTGCATAGGTTTGTCTGTCTTTCCCTGCTGTCAGCTTGTGACTGATTATCATTCACCTGTGTGGGAATCTGCATGTCTGCTCCCATTGGATGACCTCAGTATAAAGATCTGCTTCCTGCAGGGTTTCCTTGGGTTTTCATAGCTTCAGCTTAAGCCTGTCTTGCTGTCGCTTTAGCCCCCGATCGTGTTTCTTGTTAAAGATACTTTGCTGGTCTTTGCATCATATATTGGTTCATTGCCAATATATATGCATACCAGCACGTTTATTATTTTCCTTGTATTTGTGTTACGTTGATATATCAGTGTTGCTGATATATACGTACACGAACTGTTTATTTCCTGTGTTCAGTTAGTCAGTTTTCCAGCACGTTTTGGTAGTTTGCGCGTACCGTGAACACCCGTGCTGAGCTAGTTATCCTGTTCCTGGTCCTGTTTGTGGATTGCGTTCATCTCTGCAAAGAGATAACGAATCCTTCTGAATCCTGTTCTGTTCCTGTTTGTAGATTGCGTTCATCTCTGCGAAGAGATAACGAATCCTTCTGAATCCTGTTCTGTCACTGTTTGTGGATTGCGTTCATCTCTGCGAAGAGATAACGAATCCTTCTGAATCCTGTCCTGTTACCGTTTGTGGATTGCGTTCATCTCTGCGAAGAGATAGCGAATCCTTCTGAGCCCTGTTCCCTGTTTTGCTCCAGTGTTAGTCAGCGTTCCTGCTTATGTCATATATCGGTTCATTGCCGATATATACATATGTTAGTCAGAAGTTACAAATAGTTTCATTGATAGCTGTAATTGTAATACGCTAGGAATACATACTTATTGTATATTTATCTGTGTTACGTTCATCTATTTTAATCTTGCTATTTTCTGACTATCCTGTCTAGTGTTGGGCGAACAGTGTTCGCCACTGTTCGGGTTCTGCAGAACATCACCCTGTTCGGGTGATGTTCGCGTTCGGCCGAACACCTGGTGGTGTTCGGCCAAACTGTTCGGGTTCGCCCGAACGGCTCATTGCCTGGCCGAACAGGGCCCCTGTTCGGCACGAACAGGGCCCTGTTCGCCCGAATACTGCCCCCTATGGGGTCGCAGGCATAAGGGGGGAGCATGCCCCGATCGCGGGGGGGGTCGGAAATTCCCCCCACCCCCTCCGCTAGTGCTCCCCCCTCTGCCCACTTCCCCATTCAAAAGTTAGGAAGTGAAACTGTACCTGTGCGGTAGTGGGTGGCTGGCAGTGGGCGGCACTATGGAGTGACTGAGGAGGAGGAGGAGTCCGGAGAGTGACGCGTTGAGGGAGGCCGGGCAGTGGGCGGTTCAGCAGTAGTACCGTACTACTGCTGATCCGCCCACTGCCCGGCCTCCCTCAACGCGTCACTCTCCGGACTCCTCCTCCTCCTCAGTCACTCCATAGTGCCGCCCACTGCCAGCCACCCACTACCGCACAGGTACAGTTTCACTTCCTAACTTTTGAATGGGGAAGCGGGCAGAGGGGGGAGCGCTAGCGGAGGGGGTGGGGGGAATTTCCGACCCCCCCCGCGATCGGGGCATGCTCCCCCCTTATGCCTGCGACCCCATAGGGCCCCCAAAAGCGGGATGTTCGGGGAGTTCGGGGTTCGGCCCGAACATGCCGAACATTGCGGCCATGTTCGGCGAACTTTCCCGAACCCGAACATCCAGGTGTTCGCCCAACACTAATCCTGTCCTGTCTTTGTGAGGCACGCCATCGCCGCATCGCATTGGCTGCCTCATTCCAGTCTGTCTGGTTTTGGACGCTTGCTGTCGCTAAGTAGCCGCTAGCTAGCAAGCGTTCATTCTGTCTACCTGTCCTGATCTCCTCAGTTCTGGTTTGTGCGCTCAGCGCTACTTTGCGCTGAGACGTTATAACGTAAGCATTGTTTGTGGCTGTCAGATCTGCACCGGCTCTGTGCGCCACAATCTCCTATTGGAGTCAGTCCTCCCCTCCACTATACTAGGGATAGCCTGTTTCCTGGTGCTAGTGTGTGTACTTCCTCCACGCCAGCTCATGCGTTGCATGCTGACTGTGGAGAATACACCACCAAGCCTTACATTATGAAAACCCCATTACCAATCCCCATTGTGGGGGGGATTCCCAGAAAGTATGACACTGTTAATTATGGTTCCTGTTCCTTTAAGAAATTTGAAGAACTTAGCTCTGAAACAGAAAATGAGTTTTTCTCTGAATGTGCCAGGTTCCTGACCAATCCTGATCTCCAAGCGACTCCTGTTTCAACCTGGGCACTCCAACTAAGTTATATTTTGTTTAAAGGGGAATTATTCCAGTGGGCATTTGATGTTCTCAATCATTCCGATTTGAAAGATAGACCGCTGGAATTTCTAGCGTTTGTGATCCATAACTGGTTGCGCATAGATCCATTGCCTTTTCCTCTTAATGAACTCCTGGCAGCAGGCCAATCAGCTGCTCCTTCAATTGCTTGCAAGAATGAGCAGCAAGCAGAAAGTGTTACTGATAATTTTCCTGCAGCTTTGAATAAATCACCAAAAACCGCAAGGTCAAAGGCAAAACGCAAACGTTCTAAGAAACGTGTCCAATCTGCAGAATCGTTATCCTTAGCGACTGAGACCTATAATGAGATTCTGCCATTAACAGATAATGAAATGCAATTGTCTTTCAGGGGAGTTAAATGGACTTATGAAACTACTAATGAACTTTCCTCCCTGGCTAGGGAAAATAAAGATTTTTGTTTAAAAGAATTATCTGAGTATGATTATGATGAGATATTACAGAGTATTGAACAAATCAACTTATTTGTGAACCAAGGGAAGTTTGCATACACTACAGTTCAACACTTGCTACAGGTATTGGAAATTCTTAAGAATAAGGAATCTGCCAATCACCTGCTAATTAACCCTATACATGTGCCTGCCACAATCATATCTGCAGACTGTGATCAGCCTAAATGTTTCGCTGTTAAGTATGCATGGGATCCTCCATTCGAGAGGGGAGAGATGGAAGCCCTGGTCTGTGAATGGAAGAATGATTCAAGTTCATTTTGTCAATTTTACAGTGCAAAAAGTGAAATGGTATTGAACGCATGCATTAAGTCAGCCTATAACCTAATAGAGGCTGGTGTGTGTAGGTATGACTGTGTGGCTCCCTTGATTGATGTGTGGGAACTGATTTTGGATGATTTTTATGTGACTCCGAATTCGCAAATTTGGCGTTCTGACCCGCCTGCTTCAGCACCTTTGGCTGATTCAGCAGGTGATTCGGAGCTCTTTTTGTGTGAAATTGAAGTTCCTGCAATTCCACCCTGTACCATGGATAACTCAGTGTTACTTCCCAGCAAAACAGAAGCCACTGATACATTCTTAACCTTGCCCTGCGCAAATTTCTCAGCAGAGAATCCAGAGGTCCTGCTGACTTCCGAGTCCAGCCTAGCCAGTACTCATGACTCTTTGTTCAGTGAAACAGACACCAGAAAAATCTTGCCTGTCTCTGCAAACACTTCTGCAGAAATTACCTGTGTTAATAAAGTTCAACTCCTGTCTGATCCAGCAGATGCCAATAGATGCACTACATCAGTTTCCGAGTCCCAGCAATCCTGTCTAGAAACCTCAGAACCCCAGCATCTGAATTTTCCAATTTTACAAATGAATGGTGATTCAGATGCGCAAACATTGTGTCTTGATCTTCCTGTTTCTACACCTCGCTCTAGTTTCGTGAATAGCTCAGAGCATCTGCTATGTGAACCTGAAATCGCAGAATTATTACCTTGTTCAGAAAATTTTCCAATAAATTTGCCCTGTACCATGAATTGTGCAGTAGATCTCTCCAATGAAACTCAGGTCACAGAATCATTATGCTGTCCAGCAGGTGCTTCCATGGTTTTGCCCTGCAATATGGACTGTTCAGTGATCCTGTCCAGTGAAGCTGTGGTCGCAGAGTCTTATGCTTCACCCAGTACTTTGGATACTTTAAACCCTCTAGCAGAGGAGGCTGAAGCACTGCTTACCTCAGTTGGTGTTGCAGTAATATTCACTTGTCTAGCAGCTGTTTTGGAATTACAGTCTGCTCTAATAAAACATGATGAATTTCTGCCCAGCAAAGCAGAAGCCATTGAAATATTGTCCTCGTCAGCAAGTGTGTCAGATACCTTGCCCTGTACACAGTCTGATTTAACCAATGTTGAGTCCCTCTCCAGTGTTGTAACAGCCGAGGAACTCCAGCCCTGTCCTCTGAATGTTTCAGAAGTCTTGCCCTGTAACATGGATAATTCTGATTCTCTGGTCAAAATAATAGAAATCTCAGAATTTCAGTCCGGTCTGATGTGTGTTCCTGAAACCCAGCCCTGTATCCTGAAAGATTCTGGTTCTCTGGCCGCTGTGGCAGAGGTTCCAGAGTCCCCTTCCTGTCCAGGGAATTCCTCAGTTTTGCCTAGTCCAGTGGGGGCTGCTGCAATGCTGACTTGTTCTGCAGCGCCTCATGAGCTCCAATCCAGTGTATTAGATGAGTCTCTGTCCAGTCCAGAGGTAGTTGTGGAGTCCCTATCTGGTTCAGTGCATACATCAGAAGATTTGTCCTGTCTTGTTAGTACCCCTGAATCTGATTTGTTACTGACTTTGCTGGAATCAGCGACATCTAAGTCTGATCCTGCTTTCTCGTGTAAAAATCCAGTAGTTGCGAAGTCTAGTCATGATGATTTTTTTTTGGCCAGTCCTGGTTTTGGTCCTGTCTTGGCTGACCCTGAGGCTCACAGTTCCTTGACATGCCCAGAGGTTTCTCTTGTGCCAGTGTGCCCAGATGTTCTTTGTGTGCCAGAATGCCCAAGTGTGTTTAAGGTGTTAGCGTGCTCTGATGCTTCCTTAGTGGGAACATGTTCTGATGTTGCCAGTCTGCTTGCATGCCCAGAGATGGTTCTGGTCCCTGAAAGCCCTGATATTGATGTTTGTCCTTGTGGCCCTGACTCGGGAATTGCCCTAGGTTCCATAGGGGTTCTTGATAGTTCTCCATGTGAGCCTAAGGGGCATTCTGACCTATGGGGATCTCTTTGGAGCTTCAAGGTGTTCTGGGAGGTCTCTGAGAAAACTTGTCCTGGTGCCTTGGACTGGTTCAACAGTGGGTTTTGTCTTGGTAAAGACAGTACCGGTGGGCATTGCAAAGGCTTTGGCGTTTCTGAACTGTTCCTGGAAGGCGGTGGGTATCGCTCAGGGAGTTTCGGAGGGCTTTCTTCTGGAAATCATGGTTCTGATGGGTGTCACACTGGGGCTTGTAGTACTGATGGGCATGGTTCTGTAGGTTCTGGTTCTGATGGGTCCAGTCTTGTGGGGACTGATTCTGGAATTCGGTCTTGCCGGGCTGTCCCGGTCATCATGAATTATCAGTCAGACTGTTTTGTTGGAAATTTCAGTTTTGAAAAGCGTCTGGAATCCGCTTTTAAAGGCGGGGGTACTGTAATGATCGCTGCTGCAGCAGCTATTGCTGGAAGTAGTGCTGCAGCTCAGGCAGTTCTGATGTCTTTCCATGCAAGCTGCATAGGTTTGTCTGTCTTTCCCTGCTGTCAGCTTGTGACTGATTATCATTCACCTGTGTGGGAATCTGCATGTCTGCTCCCATTGGATGACCTCAGTATAAAGATCTGCTTCCTGCAGGGTTTCCTTGGGTTTTCATAGCTTCAGCTTAAGCCTGTCTTGCTGTCGCTTTAGCCTCCGATCGTGTTTCTTGTTAAAGATACTTTGCTGGTCTTTGCATCATATATTGGTTCATTGCCAATATATATGCATACCAGCACGTTTATTATTTTCCTTGTATTTGTGTTACGTTGATATATCAGTGTTGCTGATATATACGTACACGAACTGTTTATTTCCTGTGTTCAGTTAGTCAGTTTTCCAGCACGTTTTGGTAGTTTGCGCGTACCGTGAACACCCGTGCTGAGCTAGTTATCCTGTTCCTGGTCCTGTTTGTGGATTGCGTTCATCTCTGCAAAGAGATAACGAATCCTTCTGAATCCTGTTCTGTTCCTGTTTGTAGATTGCGTTCATCTCTGCGAAGAGATAACGAATCCTTCTGAATCCTGTTCTGTCACTGTTTGTGGATTGCGTTCATCTCTGCGAAGAGATAACGAATCCTTCTGAATCCTGTCCTGTTACCGTTTGTGGATTGCGTTCATCTCTGCGAAGAGATAGCGAATCCTTCTGAGCCCTGTTCCCTGTTTTGCTCCAGTGTTAGTCAGCGTTCCTGCTTATGTCATATATCGGTTCATTGCCGATATATACATATGTTAGTCAGAAGTTACAAATAGTTTCATTGATAGCTGTAATTGTAATACGCTAGGAATACATACTTATTGTATATTTATCTGTGTTACGTTCATCTATTTTAATCTTGCTATTTTCTGACTATCCTGTCTAGTGTTGGGCGAACAGTGTTCGCCACTGTTCGGGTTCTGCAGAACATCACCCTGTTCGGGTGATGTTCGCGTTCGGCCGAACACCTGGTGGTGTTCGGCCAAACTGTTCGGGTTCGCCCGAACGGCTCATTGCCTGGCCGAACAGGGCCCCTGTTCGGCACGAACAGGGCCCTGTTCGCCCGAATACTGCCCCCTATGGGGTCGCAGGCATAAGGGGGGAGCATGCCCCGATCGCGGGGGGGGTCGGAAATTCCCCCCACCCCCTCCGCTAGTGCTCCCCCCTCTGCCCACTTCCCCATTCAAAAGTTAGGAAGTGAAACTGTACCTGTGCGGTAGTGGGTGGCTGGCAGTGGGCGGCACTATGGAGTGACTGAGGAGGAGGAGGAGTCCGGAGAGTGACGCGTTGAGGGAGGCCGGGCAGTGGGCGGTTCAGCAGTAGTACCGTACTACTGCTGATCCGCCCACTGCCCGGCCTCCCTCAACGCGTCACTCTCCGGACTCCTCCTCCTCCTCAGTCACTCCATAGTGCCGCCCACTGCCAGCCACCCACTACCGCACAGGTACAGTTTCACTTCCTAACTTTTGAATGGGGAAGCGGGCAGAGGGGGGAGCGCTAGCGGAGGGGGTGGGGGGAATTTCCGACCCCCCCCGCGATCGGGGCATGCTCCCCCCTTATGCCTGCGACCCCATAGGGCCCCCAAAAGCGGGATGTTCGGGGAGTTCGGGGTTCGGCCCGAACATGCCGAACATTGCGGCCATGTTCGGCGAACTTTCCCGAACCCGAACATCCAGGTGTTCGCCCAACACTAATCCTGTCCTGTCTTTGTGAGGCACGCCATCGCCGCATCGCATTGGCTGCCTCATTCCAGTCTGTCTGGTTTTGGACGCTTGCTGTCGCTAAGTAGCCGCTAGCTAGCAAGCGTTCATTCTGTCTACCTGTCCTGATCTCCTCAGTTCTGGTTTGTGCGCTCAGCGCTACTTTGCGCTGAGACGTTATAACGTAAGCATTGTTTGTGGCTGTCAGATCTGCACCGGCTCTGTGCGCCACAATCTCCTATTGGAGTCAGTCCTCCCCTCCACTATACTAGGGATAGCCTGTTTCCTGGTGCTAGTGTGTGTACTTCCTCCACGCCAGCTCATGCGTTGCATGCTGACTGTGGAGAATACACCACCAAGCCTTACATTATGAAAACCCCATTACCAATCCCCATTGTGGGGGGGATTCCCAGAAAGTATGACACTGTTAATTATGGTTCCTGTTCCTTTAAGAAATTTGAAGAACTTAGCTCTGAAACAGAAAATGAGTTTTTCTCTGAATGTGCCAGGTTCCTGACCAATCCTGATCTCCAAGCGACTCCTGTTTCAACCTGGGCACTCCAACTAAGTTATATTTTGTTTAAAGGGGAATTATTCCAGTGGGCATTTGATGTTCTCAATCATTCCGATTTGAAAGATAGACCGCTGGAATTTCTAGCGTTTGTGATCCATAACTGGTTGCGCATAGATCCATTGCCTTTTCCTCTTAATGAACTCCTGGCAGCAGGCCAATCAGCTGCTCCTTCAATTGCTTGCAAGAATGAGCAGCAAGCAGAAAGTGTTACTGATAATTTTCCTGCAGCTTTGAATAAATCACCAAAAACCGCAAGGTCAAAGGCAAAACGCAAACGTTCTAAGAAACGTGTCCAATCTGCAGAATCGTTATCCTTAGCGACTGAGACCTATAATGAGATTCTGCCATTAACAGATAATGAAATGCAATTGTCTTTCAGGGGAGTTAAATGGACTTATGAAACTACTAATGAACTTTCCTCCCTGGCTAGGGAAAATAAAGATTTTTGTTTAAAAGAATTATCTGAGTATGATTATGATGAGATATTACAGAGTATTGAACAAATCAACTTATTTGTGAACCAAGGGAAGTTTGCATACACTACAGTTCAACACTTGCTACAGGTATTGGAAATTCTTAAGAATAAGGAATCTGCCAATCACCTGCTAATTAACCCTATACATGTGCCTGCCACAATCATATCTGCAGACTGTGATCAGCCTAAATGTTTCGCTGTTAAGTATGCATGGGATCCTCCATTCGAGAGGGGAGAGATGGAAGCCCTGGTCTGTGAATGGAAGAATGATTCAAGTTCATTTTGTCAATTTTACAGTGCAAAAAGTGAAATGGTATTGAACGCATGCATTAAGTCAGCCTATAACCTAATAGAGGCTGGTGTGTGTAGGTATGACTGTGTGGCTCCCTTGATTGATGTGTGGGAACTGATTTTGGATGATTTTTATGTGACTCCGAATTCGCAAATTTGGCGTTCTGACCCGCCTGCTTCAGCACCTTTGGCTGATTCAGCAGGTGATTCGGAGCTCTTTTTGTGTGAAATTGAAGTTCCTGCAATTCCACCCTGTACCATGGATAACTCAGTGTTACTTCCCAGCAAAACAGAAGCCACTGATACATTCTTAACCTTGCCCTGCGCAAATTTCTCAGCAGAGAATCCAGAGGTCCTGCTGACTTCCGAGTCCAGCCTAGCCAGTACTCATGACTCTTTGTTCAGTGAAACAGACACCAGAAAAATCTTGCCTGTCTCTGCAAACACTTCTGCAGAAATTACCTGTGTTAATAAAGTTCAACTCCTGTCTGATCCAGCAGATGCCAATAGATGCACTACATCAGTTTCCGAGTCCCAGCAATCCTGTCTAGAAACCTCAGAACCCCAGCATCTGAATTTTCCAATTTTACAAATGAATGGTGATTCAGATGCGCAAACATTGTGTCTTGATCTTCCTGTTTCTACACCTCGCTCTAGTTTCGTGAATAGCTCAGAGCATCTGCTATGTGAACCTGAAATCGCAGAATTATTACCTTGTTCAGAAAATTTTCCAATAAATTTGCCCTGTACCATGAATTGTGCAGTAGATCTCTCCAATGAAACTCAGGTCACAGAATCATTATGCTGTCCAGCAGGTGCTTCCATGGTTTTGCCCTGCAATATGGACTGTTCAGTGATCCTGTCCAGTGAAGCTGTGGTCGCAGAGTCTTATGCTTCACCCAGTACTTTGGATACTTTAAACCCTCTAGCAGAGGAGGCTGAAGCACTGCTTACCTCAGTTGGTGTTGCAGTAATATTCACTTGTCTAGCAGCTGTTTTGGAATTACAGTCTGCTCTAATAAAACATGATGAATTTCTGCCCAGCAAAGCAGAAGCCATTGAAATATTGTCCTCGTCAGCAAGTGTGTCAGATACCTTGCCCTGTACACAGTCTGATTTAACCAATGTTGAGTCCCTCTCCAGTGTTGTAACAGCCGAGGAACTCCAGCCCTGTCCTCTGAATGTTTCAGAAGTCTTGCCCTGTAACATGGATAATTCTGATTCTCTGGTCAAAATAATAGAAATCTCAGAATTTCAGTCCGGTCTGATGTGTGTTCCTGAAACCCAGCCCTGTATCCTGAAAGATTCTGGTTCTCTGGCCGCTGTGGCAGAGGTTCAAGAGTCCCCTTCCTGTCCAGGGAATTCCTCAGTTTTGCCTAGTCCAGTGGGGGCTGCTGCAATGCTGACTTGTTCTGCAGCGCCTCATGAGCTCCAATCCAGTGTATTAGATGAGTCTCTGTCCAGTCCAGAGGTAGTTGTGGAGTCCCTATCTGGTTCAGTGCATACATCAGAAGATTTGTCCTGTCTTGTTAGTACCCCTGAATCTGATTTGTTACTGACTTTGCTGGAATCAGCGACATCTAAGTCTGATCCTGCTTTCTCGTGTAAAAATCCAGTAGTTGCGAAGTCTAGTCATGATGATTTTTTTTTGGCCAGTCCTGGTTTTGGTCCTGTCTTGGCTGACCCTGAGGCTCACAGTTCCTTGACATGCCCAGAGGTTTCTCTTGTGCCGGTGTGCCCAGATGTTCTTTGTGTGCCAGAATGCCCAAGTGTGTTTAAGGTGTTAGCGTGCTCTGATGCTTCCTTAGTGGGAACATGTTCTGATGTTGCCAGTCTGCTTGCATGCCCAGAGATGGTTCTGGTCCCTGAAAGCCCTGATATTGATGTTTGTCCTTGTGGCCCTGACTCGGGAATTGCCCTAGGTTCCATAGGGGTTCTTGATAGTTCTCCATGTGAGCCTAAGGGGCATTCTGACCTATGGGGATCTCTTTGGAGCTTCAAGGTGTTCTGGGAGGTCTCTGAGAAAACTTGTCCTGGTGCCTTGGACTGGTTCAACAGTGGGTTTTGTCTTGGTAAAGACAGTACCGGTGGGCATTGCAAAGGCTTTGGCGTTTCTGAACTGTTCCTGGAAGGCGGTGGGTATCGCTCAGGGAGTTTCGGAGGGCTTTCTTCTGGAAATCATGGTTCTGATGGGTGTCACACTGGGGCTTGTAGTACTGATGGGCATGGTTCTGTAGGTTCTGGTTCTGATGGGTCCAGTCTTGTGGGGACTGATTCTGGAATTCGGTCTTGCCGGGCTGTCCCGGTCATCATGAATTATCAGTCAGACTGTTTTGTTGGATATTTCAGTTTTGAAAAGCGTCTGGAATCCGCTTTTAAAGGCGGGGGTACTGTAATGATCGCTGCTGCAGCAGCTATTGCTGGAAGTAGTGCTGCAGCTCAGGCAGTTCTGATGTCTTTCCATGCAAGCTGCATAGGTTTGTCTGTCTTTCCCTGCTGTCAGCTTGTGACTGATTATCATTCACCTGTGTGGGAATCTGCATGTCTGCTCCCATTGGATGACCTCAGTATAAAGATCTGCTTCCTGCAGGGTTTCCTTGGGTTTTCATAGCTTCAGCTTAAGCCTGTCTTGCTGTCGCTTTAGCCCCCGATCGTGTTTCTTGTTAAAGATACTTTGCTGGTCTTTGCATCATATATTGGTTCATTGCCAATATATATGCATACCAGCACGTTTATTATTTTCCTTGTATTTGTGTTACGTTGATATATCAGTGTTGCTGATATATACGTACACGAACTGTTTATTTCCTGTGTTCAGTTAGTCAGTTTTCCAGCACGTTTTGGTAGTTTGCGCGTACCGTGAACACCCGTGCTGAGCTAGTTATCCTGTTCCTGGTCCTGTTTGTGGATTGCGTTCATCTCTGCGAAGAGATAACGAATCCTTCTGAATCCTGTTCTGTTCCTGTTTGTAGATTGCGTTCATCTCTGCGAAGAGATAACGAATCCTTCTGAATCCTGTTCTGTCACTGTTTGTGGATTGCGTTCATCTCTGCGAAGAGATAACGAATCCTTCTGAATCCTGTCCTGTTACCGTTTGTGGATTGCGTTCATCTCTGCGAAGAGATAGCGAATCCTTCTGAGCCCTGTTCCCTGTTTTGCTCCAGTGTTAGTCAGCGTTCCTGCTTATGTCATATATCGGTTCATTGCCGATATATACATATGTTAGTCAGAAGTTACAAATAGTTTCATTGATAGCTGTAATTGTAATACGCTAGGAATACATACTTATTGTATATTTATCTGTGTTACGTTCATCTATTTTAATCTTGCTATTTTCTGACTATCCTGTCCTGTCTTTGTGAGGCACGCCATCGCCGCATCGCATTGGCTGCCTCATTCCAGTCTGTCTGGTTTTGGACGCTTGCTGTCGCTAAGTAGCCGCTAGCTAGCAAGCGTTCATTCTGTCTACCTGTCCTGATCTCCTCAGTTCTGGTTTGTGCGCTCAGCGCTACTTTGCGCTGAGACGTTATAACGTAAGCATTGTTTGTGGCTGTCAGATCTGCACCGGCTCTGTGCGCCACAATCTCCTATTGGAGTCAGTCCTCCCCTCCACTATACTAGGGATAGCCTGTTTCCTGGTGCTAGTGTGTGTACTTCCTCCACGCCAGCTCATGCGTTGCATGCTGACTGTGGAGAATACACCACCAAGCCTTACATCTATACTCATTTCTCCTGGGGAGGGGGCGGCTTCCGGGGTCCACTTGTTAAAGGGGAACCCCGGATGGCACCATGAACCCCCCAGGATGTCGGCGGCCCCACCTCCTCCTGGGGCACCGGAGGTGGGGAAGAGCCCCTTGTCCATGGATTGGACAAGGGCTCTGGGGGAGAGGGGGAGGTTGGCCGCCCCTCTCGTCCAGAGCCCCCCCATACCATGGACCATGCGGGCTGGTATAGCTCAGGGTGCGAAGCCCCACGTGGCCGGGACTCTGCATTCTGGCTATCCCAGCCTGCATGGGGGACAAGGGGTTAAGGAGGCTTGGGAGGGGGGACCCCACGCTGTCTGTTTTCATGAAATGTATACAATATGTATACAGAACTCGGAATGCAGTAACCTGTTCTGCAGCAGTGTCATTTTACACAGTTTAAAAAACATTTTTCTTATGAAACTTTGAAATCGATTTCCTCAAAAACTATAAGGTCTTTTCACAATTTTTTTTTACCATGTTCCTACTCATCTGCTTAACATACATGCCAAATTTGGTGATGATAGCATGTAAGGGGGCTTTACAATTAACCATGGAATTTAGCACTATTGACTTCAAAGTAAACACGAATTCGGTACTCGGAATTGCCGAATTTTCGGGTTTCGAGAGCTTACTCGGAACTGCCAAATTCCAATGGCAAACTCGAAATTCGGAATCCGAGAGCTCAGCCCTACTCTCCTCATCCTGTGTACTTCCCTGTATCTGTGCTCCCCTCATCCTGTGTACTTCCTTGTATCTGTGCTCCCCTCATCCTGTCTACTTCCCTGTATCTGTGCTCCCCTCATCCTGTGTACTTCCTTGTATCTGTGCTCCCATCATCCTCTGTACTTCCTTGTACCTGTGCTCCCCTCATCCTGTGTACTTCCTTGTATCTGTGCTCCCATCATCCTCTGTACTTCCTTGTACCTGTGCTCCCCTCATCCTGTGTACTTCCTTGTATCTGTGCTCCCATCATCCTCTGTACTTCCTTGTTTCTGTGCTCCCCTCATCCTGTGTACTTCCTTGTATCTGTGCTCCCATCATCCTCTGTACTTCCTTGTATCTGTGCTCCCCTCATCCTGTGTACTTCCTTGTATCTGTGCTCCCCTCATCCTGTGTACTTCCTTGTATCTGTGCTCCCCTCATCCTGTGTGCTTCCCTGTATCTGTGCTCCCCTCATCCTGTGTACTTCCTTGTATCTGTGCTCCCCTCATCCTCTGTACTTCCTTGTTTCTGTGCTCCCCTCATCCTGTGTACTTCCCTGTATCTGTGCTCCCATCATCCTCTGTACTTCCTTGTATCTGTGCTCCCCTCATCCTGTGTACTTCCTTGTATCTGTGCTCCCCTCATCCTGTGTACTTCCTTGTATCTGTGCTCCCCTCATCCTGTGTGCTTCCCTGTATCTGTGCTCCCCTCATCCTGTGTACTTCCTTGTATCTGTGCTCCCCTCATCCTCTGTACTTCCTTGTATCTGTGCTCCCCTCATCCTGTGTACTTCCCTGTATCTGTGCTCCCCTCATCCTGTTGTCTACTTCCGTGTATCTGTGCTCCCCTCATCCTGTGTACTTCCCTGTATCTGTGCTCCCCTCATCCTGTCTACTTCCCTGTATCTGTGCTCCCCTCATCCTGTGTACTTCCATGTATCTGTGATCCCCTCATCCTGTGCACTTCTTTGTATCTGTGCTCCCATCATCCTGTGTACTTCCCTGTATCTGTGCTCCCCTCATCCTGTCTACTTCCTTGTATCTGTGCTCCCCTCATCCTGTGTACTTCCATGTATCTGTGCTCCCCTCATCCTGTGACCTTCCTTGTATCTGTGCTCCCCTCATCCTGTGTACTTCCCTGTACCTGTGCTCCCCTCATCCTGTGTACTCCCCTGTATCTGTGCTCCCCTCATCCTGAGTACATCATTGTATCTGTGTTCCCATCATCCTCTGTACTTCCTTGTATCTGTGCTCCCCTCATCCTGTGTACTTCCCTGTGTCTGTGCTCCCCTCATCCTGTCTACTTCCTTGTATCTGTGCTCCCCTCATCCTGTGTACTTCCCTGTATCTGTGCTCCCCTCCTGTCCAGTCCATAGTGCTATAAATAAACTCAATTTATATGTTCAGTATGTGTACGAGCCTTCATAACAGGTAAGACGCATTACGCTTACCTGTGATCAATTGGTATTGTATTTTATAACGAGACAGTGTTTTAGACGTACTAACACCCCACTACGTGGGGTCAGACCTACTGTAAGCTTATTATAGTGGTTTCTTTTTCCGGGAGCAGCGACCTGACAAGGCCGAGTGGGGACGGTACTTCCCCACATGTTCTTATGGTGGTTGCTTTAACAGCAACCTAGAATTGTGAGTATATTTTATCTACATTAGATCCTCTTACGCAACGGTAATACACGATATCGGGCTCCCGGTGTCCCTGTGTTTTTTATCTCTACTAGTTCTTCCCCCTCATCCTGTGTACTTCCTTGTATCTGTGCTCCCTTCATCCTGTCTACTTCCTTGTATCTGTGCTCCCCTCATCCTGTGTACTTCCCTGTATCTGTGCTCCCCTCATCCTGTCTACTTCCTTGTATCTGTGCTCCCCTCATCCTGTGTATTTCCTTGTATCTGTGCTCCCCTCATCCTGTGTACTTCCCTGTATCTGTGCTCCCCTCATCCTGTGTACTTCCTTGTATCTGTGCTCCCCTCATCCTGTGTACTTCCCTGTATCTGTGCTCCCCTCATCCTGAGTACATCCTTGTATCTGTGCTCCCCTCATCCTGTGTACTTCCTTGTATCTATGCTCCCCTCATCCTGTGTACTTCCTTGTATCTGTGCTCCCTTCATCATGTTTACTTCCTTGTATCTGTGCTTCCCTCATCCTGTGTACTTCCCTGTATCTGTGCTCCCCTCATCCTGTGTACTTCCCTGTATCTGTGCTCCCCTCATCCTGTGTACTTCCTTGTATCTGTGCTCCCCTCATCCTGAGTACTTCCCTGTATCTGTGCTCCCCTCATCCTGTGTACTTCCTTGTATCTGTGCTCCCCTCATCCTGTGTACTTCCCTGTATCTGTGCTCCCCGCATCCTGTCTACTTCCCTGTATCTGTGCTCCCCTCATCCTGTGTACTTCCCTGTATCTGTGCTCCCCTCATCCTGTGTACTTCCCTGTATCTGTGCTCCCCTCATCCTGTGTACTTCCTTGTATCTGTGCTCCCCTCATCCTGTGTACTTCCTTGTATCTGTGCTCCCCTCATCCTGTGTACTTCCCTGTATCTGTGCTCCCCTCATCCTGTGTACTTCCTTGTATCTGTGCTCCACTCATCCTGTGCACTTCCCTGTATCTGTGCTCCCCTCATCCTGTGTACTTCCCTGTATCTGTGCTCCCCTCATCCTGAGTACATCCTTGTATCTGTGCTCCTTTCATCCTGTCTACTTCCTTGTATCTGTGCTCCCCTCATCCTGTGTACTTCCTTGTATCTGTGCTCCCCTCATCCTCTGTACTTCCCTGTATCTGTGCTCCCCTCATCCTGAGTACTTCCTTGTATCTGTGCTCCCCTCATCCTGTGTACTCTCTTGTACCTGTGCTCCCCTCATCCTGTCTACTTCCTTGTATCTGTGCTCCCCTCATCCTGTGTACTTCCCTGTATCTGTGCTCCCCTCATCCTGTGTACTTCCCTGTATCTGTGCTCCTCTCATCCTGTGTACTTCCTTGTATCTGTGCTCCCCTCATCCTGTCTACTTCCATGTATCTGTGCTCCCCTCATCCTGTCAACTTCCTTGTATCTGTGCTCCCCTCATCCTGTGTACTTCCCTGTATCTGTACTCCCCTCATCCTGTGTACTTCCCTTTATCTGTGCTAGTCCCCTCATCCTGTGTACTTCCTTGTATCTGTGCTCCCCTCGTCCTGTGTACTTCCTTGTATCTGTGCTCCCCTCATCCTCTGTACTTCCTTGTATCTGTGCTTCCCTCATCCTCTGTACTTCCCTGTATCTGTGCTCCCCTCATCCTGTGTACTTCCCTTTATCTGTGCTCCCCTCATCCTGTCTACTTCCCTGTATCTGTGCTCCCCTCATCCTGTGTACTTCCATGTATCTGTGCTCCCCTCATCCTGTGTACTTCCTTGTATCTGTGCTCCCCTCATCCTGTCTACTTCCTTGTATCTGTGCTCCCCTCATCCTGTGTACTTCCATGTATCTGTGCTCCCCTCATCCTGTGACCTTCCTTGTATCTGTGCTCCCCTCATCCTGTGTACTTCCCTGTACCTGTGCTCCCCTCATCCTGTGTACTTCCCTGTATCTGTGCTCCCCTCATCCTGAGTACATCATTGTATCTGTGTTCTCATCATCCTCTGTACTTCCTTGTATCTGTGCTCCCCTCATCCTGTGTACTTCCCTGTGTCTGTGCTCCCCTCATCCTGTCTACTTCCTTGTATCTGTGCTCCCCTCATCCTGTGTACTTCCCTGTATCTGTGCTCCCCTCCAGTCCAGTCCATAGTGCTATAAATAAACTCAATTTATATGTTCAGTATGTGTACGAGCCTTCATAACAGGTAAGACGCATTACGCTTACCTGTGATCAATTGGTATTGTATTTTATAACGAGACTTAAGGGCGCCTCCTACAGTGTTTTAGACGTACTAACACCCCACTACGTGGGGTTAGACCTACTGTAAGCTTATTATAGTGGTTTCTTTTTCCGGGAGCAGCGACCTGACAAGGCCGAGTGGGGACGGTACTTCCCCACATGTTCTTATGGTGGTTGCTTTAACAGCAACCTAGAATTGTGAGTATATTTTATCTACATTAGATCCTCTTACGCAACGGTAATACACGATATCGGGCTCCCGGTGTCCCTGTGTTTTTTATCTCTACTAGTTCTTCCCCCTCATCCTGAGTACATCCTTGTATCTGTGCTCCCCTCATCCTGTGTACTTCCTTGTATCTGTGCTCCCTTCATCCTGTCTACTTCCTTGTATCTGTGCTCCCCTCATCCTGTGTACTTCCCTGTATCTGTGCTCCCCTCATCCTGTCTACTTCCTTGTATCTGTGCTCCCCTCATCCTGTGTATTTTCTTGTATCTGTGCTCCCCTCATCCTGTGTACTTTCCTGTATCTGTGCTCCCCTCATCCTGTGTACTTCCTTGTATCTGTGCTCCCCTCATCCTGTGTACTTCCCTGTATCTGTGCTCCCCTCATCCTGAGTACATCCTTGTATCTGTGCTCCCCTCATCCTGTGTACTTCCTTGTATCTATGCTCCCCTCATCCTGTCTATTTCCTTGTATCTGTGCTTCCCTCATCCTGTGTACTTCCCTGTATCTGTGCTCCCCTCATCCTGTGTACTTCCCTGTATCTGTGCTCCCCTCATCCTGTGTACTTCCTTGTATCTGTGCTCCCCTCATCCTGAGTACTTCCCTGTATCTGTGCTCCCCTCATCCTGTGTACTTCCTTGTATCTGTGCTCCCCTCATCCTGTGTACTTCCCTGTATCTGTGCTCCCCGCATCCTGTCTACTTCCCTGTATCTGTGCTCCCCTCATCCTGTGTACTTCCCTGTATCTGTGCTCCCCTCATCCTGTGTACTTCCCTGTATCTGTGCAGCATCCTGTGTACTTCCCTGTATCTGTGCTCCCCTCATCCTGTGTACTTTCCTGTATCTGTGCTCCCCTCATCCTGTGTACTTCCTTGTATCTGTGCTCCCCTCATCCTGTGTACTTCCTTGTATCTGTGCTCCCCTCATCCTGTGTACTTCCCTGTATCTGTGCTCCCCTCATCCTGTGTACTTCCCTGTATCTGTGCTCCCCTCATCCTGTGTACTTCCCTGTATCTGTGCTCCCCTCATCCTGTGTACTTCCCTGTATCTGTGCTCCCCTCATCCTGAGTACATCCTTGTATCTGTGCTCCTTTCATCCTGTCTACTTCCTTGTATCTGTGCTCCCCTTATCCTGTGTACTTCCTTGTATCTGTGCTCCCCTCATCCTCTGTACTTCCCTGTATCTGTGCTCCCCTCATCCTGAGTACTTCCTTGTATCTGTGCTCCCCTCATCCTGTGTACTCTCTTGTACCTGTGCTCTCCTCATCCTGTCTACTTCCTTGTATCTGTGCTCCCCTCATCCTGTGTACTTCCCTGTATCTGTGCTCCCCTCATCCTGTGTACTTCCCTGTATCTGTGCTCCTCTCATCCTGTGTACTTCCTTGTATCTGTGCTCCCCTCATCCTGTCTACTTCCATGTATCTGTGCTCCCCTCATCCTGTCTACTTCCTTGTATCTGTGCGCCCCTCATCCTGTGTACTTCCCTGTATCTGTGCTCCCCTCATCCTGTGTACTTCCCTTTATCTGTGCTAGTCCTCTCATCCTGTGTACTTCCTTGTATCTGTGCTCCCCTCATCCTGTGTACTTCCTTATATCTGTGCTCCCCTCATCCTCTGTACTTCCTTGTATCTGTGCTTCCCTCATCCTCTGTACTTCCCTGTATCTGTGCTCCCCTCATCCTGTGTACTTCCCTTTATCTGTGTTCCCCTCATTCTGTGTACTTCCTTGTATCTGTGCTCCCCTCATCCTGTGTACTTCCTTGTATCTGTGCTCCCCTCATCCTGTGTACTTCCCTGTATCTGTGCTCCCCTCATCCTGTGTACTTCCTTGTATCTGTGCTCCCCTCATCCTCTGTACTTCCTTGTATCTGTGCTCTCCTCATCCTGTGTACTTCCCTGTATCTGTGCTCCCCTCATCCTGTGTACTTCCTTGTATCTGTGCTCCCCTCATCCTGTCTACTTCCCTGTATCTGTGCTCCCCTCATCCTGTGTACTTCCTTGTATCTGTGCTCCCATCATCCTCTGTACTTCCTTGTACCTGTACTCCCCTCATCCTGTGTACTTCCTTGTATCTGTGCTCCCATCATCCTCTGTACTTCCTTGTACCTGTGCTCCCCTCATCCTGTGTACTTCCTTGTATCTGTGCTCCCATCATCCTCTGTACTTCCTTGTTTCTGTGCTCCCCTCATCCTGTGTACTTCCTTGTATCTGTGCTCCCATCATCCTCTGTACTTCCTTGTATCTGTGCTCCCCTCATCCTGTGTACTTCCTTGTATCTGTGCTTCCCTCATCCTCTGTACTTCCCTGTATCTGTGCTCCCCTCATCCTGTTTACTGCCCTTTATCTGTGTTCCCCTCATTCTGTGTACTTCCTTGTATCTGTGCTCCCCTCATCCTGTGTACTTCCTTGTATCTGTGCTCCCCTCATCCTGTGTACTTCCCTGTATCTGTGCTCCCCTCATCCTGTCTACTTCCTTGTATCTGTGCTCCCCTCATCCAGTGTACTTCCTTGTATCTGTGCTCCCTTCATCCTGTCTACTTCCTTGTATCTGTGCTTCCCTCATCCTGTGTACTTCCCTGTATCTGTGCTCCCCTCATCCTGTGTACTTCCCTGTATCTGTGCTCCCCTCATCCTGTGTACTTCCTTGTATCTGTGCTCCCCTCATCCTGAGTACTTCCCTGTATCTGTGCTCCCCTCATCCTGTGTACTTCCTTGTATCTGTGCTCCCCTCATCCTGTGTACGTCCCTGTATCTGTGCTCCCCTCATCCTGTGTACTTCCCTGTATCTGTGCTCCCCTCATCCTGTGTACTTCCCTGTATCTGTGCTCCCCTCATCCTGTGTACTTCCCTGTATCTGTGCTCCCCTCATCCTGTGTACTTCCTTGTATCTGTGCTCCCCTCATCCTGTGTACTTCCTCGTATCTGTGCTCCCCTCATCCTGTGTACTTCCCTGTATCTGTGCTCCCCTCATCCTGTGTACTTCTCTGTATCTGTGCTCCCCTCATCCTGTGTACTTCCCTGTATCTGTGCTCCCCTCATCCTGTGTACTTCCTTGTATCTGTGCTCCTTTCATCCTGTCTACTTCCTTGTATCTGTGCTCCCCTCATCCTCTGTACTTCCCTGTATCTGTGCTCCCCTCATCCTGTGTACTTCCCTGTATCTGTGCTCCCCTCATCCTGTGTACTTCCCTGTATCTGTGCTCCCCTCATCCTGTGTACTTCCCTGTATCTGTGCTCCCCTCATCCTGTGTACTTCCTTGTATCTGTGCTCCCCTCATCCTGTGTACTTCCTCGTATCTGTGCTCCCCTCATCCTGTGTACTTCCTTGTATCTGTGCTCCCCTCATCCTGAGTACTTCCCTGTATCTGTGCTCCCCTCATCCTGTGTACTTCCTTGTATCTGTGCTCCCCTCATCCTGTGTACGTCCCTGTATCTGTGCTCCCCTCATCCTGTGTACGTCCCTGTATCTGTGCTCCCCTCATCCTGTGTACTTCCCTGTATCTGTGCTCCCCTCATCCTGTGTACTTCCCTGTATCTGTGCTCCCCTCATCCTGTGTACTTCCCTGTATCTGTGCTCCCCTCATCCTGTGTACTTCCTCGTATCTGTGCTCCCCTCATCCTGTGTACTTCCTCGTATCTGTGCTCCCCTCATCCTGTGTACTTCTCTGTATCTGTGCTCCCCTCATCCTGTGTACTTCTCTGTATCTGTGCTCCCCTCATCCTGTGTACTTCCCTGTATCTGTGCTCCCCTCATCCTGTGTACTTCCTTGTATCTGTGCTCCTTTCATCCTGTCTACTTCCTTGTATCTGTGCTCCCCTCATCCTCTGTACTTCCCTGTATCTGTGCTCCCCTCATCCTGTGTACTTCCCTGTATCTGTGCTCCCCTCATCCTGTGTACTTCCCTGTATCTGTGCTCCCCTCATCCTGTGTACTTCCCTGTATCTATGCTCCCCTCATCCTGTGTACTTCCCTGTATCTGTGCTCCCCTCATCCTGAGTACTTCCCTGTATCTGTGCTCCCCTCATCCTGTGTACTTCCTTGTATCTGTGCTCCCCTCATCCTGTGTACGTCCCTGTATCTGTGCTCCCCTCATCCTGTGTACTTCCCTGTATCTGTGCTCCCCTCATCCTGTGTACTTCTCTGTATCTGTGCTCCCCTCATCCTCTGTACTTCCCTGTATCTGTGCTCCCCTCATCCTGTGTACTTCTCTGTATCTGTGCTCCCCTCATCCTCTGTACTTCTCTGCATCTGTGCTCCCCTCATCCTCTGTACTTCCTTGTATCTGTGCTCCCATCATCCTCTGTACTTCCCTTTATCTGTGTTCCCCTCATCCTGTGTACTTCCCTTTATCTGTGTTCCCCTCATCCTGTGTACTTCCCTGTATCTGTGCTCCCCTCATCATGTGTACTTCCTTGTATCTGTGCTCCCCTCATCCTGTGTACTTCCTTGTATCTGTGCTCCCCTCATCCTGTGTACTTCCCTGTATCTGTGCTCCCCTCATCCTGTCTACTTCCTTGTATCTGTGCTCCCCTCATCCTGTGTACTTCCCTGTATCTGTGCTCCCCTCATCCTGTCTACTTCCTTGTATCTGTGCTCCCCTCATCCTGTGTACTTCCCTGTATCTGTGCTCCCCGCATCCTGTTTACTTCCCTGTATCTGTGCTCCCCTCATCCTGTGTACTTCCCTGTATCTGTGCTCCCCTCATCCTGTGTACTTCCTTGTATCTGTGCTCCCCTCATCCTGTGTACTTAGCCGATCGCTGTCGGGTCCGCTCTACTACGCAGGCGCAGGAGACTTGCAGGAGACTTGCACCTGCGCCGTAGAGCGGACCGACAGCGATCACCTATTTCCACCTATCTACAAGCAGAGAGCCGATACTGCGCCTGCACTGGAGCCGGGAAGGTAAATATTTATATCCCCGCTGTTCGGAGGGGCACAGCAAGACCACCGTGGGACACAGGAGGACGGGGGAAGCCTCGATAGGATCCGGAGGCTTCCCCCACCCGAGGTGAGTACCTCCCAGGGGAGCTTTTTTTAATTACAGGTTTTCTTTAAGGGCCAATATGCAATTTACTTTTTCTTTTGTGTTTTCTCCTAGGGGATAATTTTTCATTTTCTATTTAAAATAACTTTCCAGCACTTTGCAATTGAAAAGGTACCAAAAAGTAGGTGAAAAAGTACTGTCAAAATGATTTTGAGTATTTTTTTGCTAGCCAGACATTTCTTTAAAATAGCCTACCCCACATCTACCACACTCTAACTCTCTATCAATCACCCTTTCCACAGTCCTACCTTATGTGTGTCCCCCCACCCTTAATGGCCCATACTCACGGGCTACAATTGTCGCCGCAACACGCGGCGCGCACGTGTTGCGGCGACAGCTCGCCCGTGAGTATGAGACGCAACACGGGCGCGCACCCCGAACCGTCGCTCGTCACTGCTGTCGCCAGGCGATTGCCGCAGTCAATCGCCTGGCGACAGTTGCCGCCGCAACTTCGCCGCAACTGTCGCTAGTCCGCGTGAGTATGCGGACTAGCGGCAGCAACCTCTGTCCAGAACACGGAGCTTCCGGCGGCGGGGGAGGAACGTCGGCGACAGCTTCCGTCGCACAGCCGATCCCTCTTCCGCGTGTGTACGCGGAGGGACCTGGCGACGAGCTGTCGCCGGCCTGTCGCGCAGACGCTCCCGTGTGCTAGCGACAGGCCACAAATGTAGCCGGTGAGTATGGGCCATTAGATTGTAAGCCTTGGCAGGGCCTCCCTCCTCCCTTAGTGTGTCCTTCTTAATTGTACTACCCCGGCAATTACACCCTTCTCATGGACTAACTCGGACTTGTTTTGCCGGGTCTCTGTAAAGTGCATTTTATACCCTGATTGCATGTATAACCTTGTGCTATGTTGTATAACCGTTTGCTACCTCTCTGTCTGTCACCCCTTCTTGCAATGTATGTATCCCTATTTATTGTCCAGCGCTGCGTAATATGCTGGCGCTTTATAAATACAATAAATAATTATAATAATAATGGGAAAGTCTGAAATTATCACCTAGGAGAAAACACAGAAGAAAAAGTGAATTGCATATGGGCCCTTGTCATAACATGCCTTTTAAACCACCAGCAAGCAAGATAATACTCAAATTTTGATAGTACTTTGCTACCAACTTTTTGGTACTTTTTCAATTGTAAAAATGCAAAAAAGTTATTTTAAAGAGAAGATGAAAATTATCTCCTAGGAGAAATATCAAGAGGAAAAGTGAATTGCATATGGGCCAAGGATTCAATAAATTGGATAAGGCAGTGGTGCCTGCAACTTTAGATTGTAAGCTCTGCCGGTGCAAGACCGTGTATAATTGATGGAATGTACTCGATAATGTGTCCACGATCTATGGAAAATTGAAAATTGTTCCTAAATATGTTATGGGCTGACTTATACCCTCCCTTACTGTCGCACACAGGCTTATTCTATATCACATGCGTTGTGTTTTCTTTTTTTTATTTCCCCGGATACATTTTTTCCAAGCCACATCGTAAATCTAAGACATTGTTAGAAAATGTTTTTGAGAATTGATCTCACACTATAATACCATACAAGGAATTTCCCCCGTCCATAGATGGAGGTAATGTATATACAGCGCAGTCCGCAGGCTTTGCCTGAGTCCCTGCTTACGTTAACACGCTCTCGCCTTATTTTGATTAGGAATATTTTAAAGAGAGATATGTGCAGAAGGGTCCGGAGGCATCACTCTGCGCTTTTATTTGCACGCCGTTAGGAGAAAGAATGATACACATTTAAATTGTATTTGGCAACAAGTGTGAAAATAGAATAGGGCTGTAAACTGTTTATTGAACTGGGGATTACACAACATTCTATTTTTAAGTGGATCCGAGATGAACTTTTACTCATTGCATAATTGTGTTTCTTTCCTATTGTTTATAGGGCATTCCTCAAGCCAAATACTTTTTTGTTTTTGTTTTATTACTCTAATGCCCTATAAATGAAACAAGCCACTCCCACAGGTTTTCAGAGAGCCTTGGCACTTTCAGACAGTAGCAAGGACTCATGGGAGATCAGTCTGGGCCAGAGGAGGGGGAGGTATTACAAGCCAGAGATTTCCGAGGCAGAGGGGAGGAGAGAGGAGGAGGGGGGATTAGGCTTTTTTGCTCAAGGTACAGATAAGCCTGCCTCTGTGTAATGTTTACAAACAATATGGCTGCTGTCATTGTATCACAGGAATAATCAATCATATTCTATTAAAGCCGTTTGCAGCTAGATTTTCTGTGTAAACTATCTAAACTTTAGATAAGATATATAGACAAGTTACTTGTTATAGTTAGTTTTTCATCTCGGATCCACTTTAAGTAAAAATAGTAAACTAAAGAAAATTATGTATAAATAAAATGTACGGTATGTTTTGTTTTTTTATCACATCTGTACGCTAAGTGAACCCGAAGTGAAAATAAACTTATGAGATAAACAATTATATTTATCCTCCTACTCCTAAAAACAACTTTTTTTTAGATATCCCATTGAGTTACTTTGCATTAAAACATTTACAAAGTAGATTGAAGTATTCACATCCAGAAAATAAAGTGAGTGCACACCAACTAGATGCCGGTGTCTCCAATCTCCAACGGTGCAGCATCCGGGGACAAGAAGACTCATGATATAGCATACAAATAGGAACAGGTATCCAGGAGCAAAACATTGAAGAATACAAAATTCTCAATCTTTAATCGAATCAAAAACAACAACATTTATATCACGCTTTTCTCCTGGCGGACTCAAAGAGCCAGAGCTGCAGACACTAGGACGCGCTCTATAGGCAGTAGTAGTGTTAGGGAGTCTGGCCCAAGGTCTCCTACTGAATAGGTGCTGGCTCACTGATCAGGCAGAGCCAGGATTCAAACCCTGATCTCCTGTGTCAGAGGCAGAGCCCTTAACCATTACACCACCCAGCCACTACACTATAAAGTAGTAGGCGGTTCTCCACACCTCTTCATACCTTCCTACCTACTGCTGCATATGTGCATCTGGACTGTGATAAGTATTATGTGCTTTTATGCTGCCTACTACTTTTTATGGATGTATTCGATTAACGATTGAGAAGTTTTATTCTTCAAACGTGTTGCTCCTGGATACCTGTTCCTATTTGTATGCTAAAGTAGATTGAATGTTTTGTTGTCTCTGCTCAGTGGCAGCTTATTTAAGTGGACCTGAACTCTTGCGCGGGACTGAATAAATACATAGAGAAATGCACCCTGTATGTATTTAGAGAGTTTAGCCTGTTTAATTCCCCTACATTTGTGTCTTATCACAAGTTGTAATCTGATCTCTCTCCCATGTGTCACATGACTGCCTATGGCAGAGATGGCAGATAAGGCCATTTGAAATCACAGGATGTTAATATGTCTGCTTCCATGAATCAGGAAGTAGAAACAGTGCAGATTTATTTTAGATCAGCTGTAACAAAGAAATGTTTTTTTGTTTCAAGGATATTATCCTGTCGCATATCTTTTCGTAAAGTTTTCGTAAATGAAAATACATAAACTATTGATTTTTTTTAATCTCTCTGTGTTCTCAAAAGTTGTATTCTGCCAGGAAAACTTTTATAGCTGTAATTAGCTTATCAGTGATGTTAACTACAGTATATTGCCAGGTATAAGGTACAAATAAGACAGAGGCTGTCACTCCCGTGCCTAAAAATTTACTCTTTCAGGCAGCAAAATAAACCAAGTAAAACAGCCTGGTTATTAACCTCTTGAGGGCCATGGTGTTAAACCCCTCTAGTGACCAAGCTATTTTCTACTTAATTGGCCACTGCAGCTTTAAGGCCAAGCTGCAGGGCCGCACAACACAGCACACAAGTGAACCCCCCCTTTTCCCCCCACCAACAGAGCTCTCTGTTGGTGGGGTCTGATTTCCCCTTCTGTGTTTATTTTTTTTTTAAATAAATATTTAATTTTTTTTTTATTACTATTTTTTATTATTTCTTTTTTTTACAACCCCTCCCTCCCCCCAGCCGGCCAATCACGGCGATCGGCTGTCATAGGCTTCTGCCTATGACAGCCGATCGCTCTCTTGTCCCCCAGGGGGACAGCCATTCAAGTCAATGGAAAAAATGTAAAAGGCTGCCATTCTCACAATAATCAAGCCAGAGTCCCCACACTTGGCACAGTTGGTCACTTGGTGACCGAGGTTACAAATCCAGGAAAAGTGGGCGGAGCATAAAACAGCAAATCAAATTTCAGCCGTTCATTTTACATGGTAACATGTAAACTGCAGCCATTCTTAGACTGTTAATCGCAGGGTTCTCAAACTTGCCACAGTTGGCCACTGGGTGAATGCGATTAAGATTCAAGAAAATGGGTGGAGCCTACAACAGCCAATCAAAATTCACCTATTGATTTTCAAGGGGAATATTTAAACTGCTGCTATTCTTACACTGTTTATGGCAGAGGCTTCAAACTTGCTACAGTTGGTCATTGGGTGACTGGGGTCCAAATTCACTAAAGGGGCGGGGCCACATACAGCCAATCAGATTTCCTTGGTGGATAAATCACACATTTTTGATGCCAGGAACCTAAAAAACTCACACACTTGGTCACTGGGTGACTGTGTGTCAAGGTTACAAAAAGTGGGCGGAGCTAAAAACAAATTTCACTGGAAAATATAAACTGCAGCCATTCTTACACCGTTAATAGCAGGGTTCTCAAACTTTGCACAGTTGGTCATTGGGTGGCAGATTAGGATTTTGGAAGGTGGGTGGAGCCTACAACAGCCAATAAAAATTCACCTTTTGATTTTCAAAGGGAATGTTTCATCTGCTACCATTCTCTTATACTGGTAATAGCAGATGCCTCAAACCTGGTACAGTTGGTCACTGGGTGACTAGGGTCCAAATTCAGGAAGGGGGCGGAGCCACAAACAGCCAGATTTGTTTATTTTTCAATGGGAATATACAAAGTATTGATACCAAGGACCCCAAAGCTGATAAACTTGATGATTGAGTGACTGTATGTCAAGGTTAGAAAAAGTGGGCGGTGCCAACAACTTCATTTTTTACATTGCAGGGTTCCCAAACTTTACACAATTGGCCACTGGGTTACTGGGATGAATATTCAGAAATGTGGGTGGAGCCTACAACAGCCAATCAAAATGTACCTATTGATTTTCAAGGGGAATATTCACATTGCTACCATTCTTACACTGTTAGTGGCAGAGGCCTCAAACCTGATACAGTCAGTCATTGGGTGACTGGGGTCCAAATTCACTAAAGGGGTGGAGCCACAAACAGCCAATCAGATTTGTTAGATTGATTTCAGCCATTCTGTTATTGGCAGGGTTCTCAAACGTGACACAGTTGGCCACTGGGTGACTGGGACTAATATTCAGAAAAGTGGGTGGAGCCTACAGCAGCGAATCAAAATTCACCTTTTGATTTTCAAGGGGAATATTTACATTGCTGCCATTCATGCACTCTTAATGGCAGAGGCCTAACATCTGCTACAGTCAGTCACTGGGAGACTGGGGTTTAAATTCTGAAGGTAGCGGGCCAAAAACAGCCAATCAGATTTGTTTAATTTCAATGGTAAAATGCAACTTTTTGATGCCAAAGACCCCAAAGCTCATAAACTTGGTCATTAACTGACTGTATGTCAAGATTAGAAATAGTGGGCGGAGCCAAAAACAACTAACTTTTTACATGGGGAAATGTAAACGGCAGCTTTTCTTACACTGTTAATGGCAAGGTTCTCAAACTTCACACAGTTGGTCACTGGGTGACTAGGATTAATATTTGGAAAAGTAGGTGGAGCCTACAAGAGCCAATCAAAATTCACCTATTGATTTTCAAGGGGAATATTGAAACTGCAGCCATTCTCACACTGTTAATGGCAGAGGCCTCAAACCTGCAACAGTCGGTCGTTAAGTATTTGGGGTTCAAATTCAGTAAAGGGGCGGAGCCAAAAACAGCCAGATTTCTTTGCTGGATAAACTGCTTCCATTAGCACAATTTTGATGCCAGGGTCCCAAAAGCTCACAAACTTGGTCATTAAGTAGTGACTGTGTGTCAAGGTTACAAAAAGTGGGTGGAGTTAAAAACAGAATTTTCTGGGAAATTGTAAACTGCAGCCCTTCTTCACTGTTAATTGCAGGGTTCTCAAACTTAGCATAGCTGGTTACTGGGTGACTGGGATTAATATTCAGAAAAGTGGGTGTAGCCTAAAAATGTCAATCAAAAATCACATGTCACTTTTCAAGGAGAATATTAAAATTGCTGCCATTCTTGCACTGTTAATGGCACACGCCTCAAACCTGGTACAGTTGGTCATTGGGTCACTGAGGTTCAAATTCAGAAAAGGGACAGAACCACAAACAGTTAATCAGATTTGTTTCATTTCATGGGAAAATACAAATTATTGATGCCAAGGACCCCAAAACTCACAAACTTGGGCATTGAGTAGTGACTTTGTGTCCAGGTTACAAAAAGTGGGTGGAGCCAAAAACAAATTTCACTGGGAAAGTGAAACTGCAGCCATTCTTACACTGTTTATTTCAGGGTTCCCAATCTTTGCCCAGATGGTCACTGAGTGACTGAGATTAATATTCAGGGAAGTGGGTGGAGCTTATAATAGCCAATCAAAATTCACCTGTTGATTTTCAAGTGGAATATTTAAATTGATGCCTCAATTTTTACACTGTTAATAGCAGATGCCTCAAACCTGCTACAGTTGGTCATTGGGTGACTGGGGTTCAAATGCTGGAGAGGGGTGGAGCCACAAACAGCCTATCTGATTTGTTTAATTTCTATGGGAATATACAAATTATTGATGCCAAGGACCCCAAAGCTCACAAACTTAGTCATTGAGTGTTTGTGCGTTAGGGTTAGAAAGTGGGCGGAGCCCACACCAGTCAAATACATACACAGGCAACGCCGGGTCATCAGTGGGTGGAGACAAATACAAATTTCACTGGGAAAATGTAAACTGCAGCAATTCTGTTAATGGCAGGGTTTTTAAACGTTGCACAGTTGGTCACTGGGTCAGGGCCGGGCCGAGGCATAGGCTGGAGAGGCTCCAGCCTCAGGGCGCAGTGTAGGAGGGGGCGCACAATTCATTCAGCTGTCATTCCTAATTGTGTTTGAAGCAGAAAGAAATAAGAAAAGGAGATACATGGCAGTGACTGCAAGCCAGATAACTAGAGATTAGGTGTTGGGGGCCCTGGGTTGCCTCTTAGTCTAATGGCAATCACTGTGTGACGGCTAGGGTGGGAGGGATGGAGGGGCGCACTTTGGTGTCTCAGCCTTGGGTGCTGGAGGACCTTGTCCCGGCTCTGCACTGGGTGACTGGGATTAATATTCAGAAAAGTGGGTGGAGCCTACAAAAGTGAATCAAACTTCACCTATTGCTTTTCAAGGGGAATATTTAATTGCTACGATTCTTGCACTGTTAATGGCACAGGCCTCAAACCTGGTACAGTTGGTTATTGGGTGACTGGGGTTCAAATTCAGAAAAGGGGGTGGAGCCACACACAGCCAATTAGATTTGTTTCATTTCCATGCAAATTATTGGTGCCAAACAATGCAAAGCTCACAAACTTGGTCAGTGAGTAATTGTGTGTTAGGGTTAGAAAAAGTAGGTGGAGCCAACACCAGCCAAATACATACCCGGGCAACGCCGGGCAATCAGCTAGTATAAAATAAAATCCCGGGATGACTAAAAAAAGTCATTTTTAGGAGTAGGAGGATAAATATAATTGTTTATCTCACCAGTTTATTTTCACCTCGGGTTCACTTTAAAGTGGATCTGAACTCAGAACTTCCTCTCTGCTCTAAAAGATACACAACAGCATTATTACCTTCAAACAAAAAAACATGTCATTGTTACACCCGATACAAATCCTGCAATAAATTCTGCAGAGTTTCTACTTCCTGATTCATGGAAGCAGACATGGGGCTTGATTCACAGAAGGGTGATCACTCAGTTATCATGCCTAAAAGCTTTGCACGTGCAAACTAGGGTGCTAAGTAGTTTGCACTGCAAAGCTGCTACTGTTCATGTGCTATTTTAGCACGAGCACTGCATAACGCGGTGTGCGTGAACGGCGCTACGCCATACGGTCCGTTCGCAAGCAAAATCAGCCACTTCGCGTGCACAGCATGCTTATCACGCTACTTAGTACGCAAATCGTCTGATTTTGCACGCAAAACTTTACGCGCGCAAACTCTTACGCGCCTATTAGCACGTGAAGAAGAGCCAGTTAGCACGTCGCTTTTGTGAATCAAGCACATAGTGCTTACAACCTGTGCTTTCAAATGGCCTTATTTGTCATCTCTGCCATAGGCAGTCATGTGACACAGGGGAGGGATCAGATTACAACTTGTGATTAGACACAGATAAGGGGGAATTAAACAGGCTAAACTCTCTAAATACATACAGGGTGAATTTCTCTATGTATTTATTGAGTCCTGTGCAAGAGTTCAGGTCCACTTTAGGTTAATTAGAACAAGTACTGGTAATTGAAGATAGAAGCCATTACAAAATACATGAGTAAATTCAGGCAAAAAAAATAATAATTAAGAAACTTGTATGAAACAAAAAAGGTACAAAGAAAAAAGCAATGTACCCCTTTTCCCTGTCAGATCACTAATACATTGTTTCCTGGTTGACAGATCAACCCTGCTCACCCTATAACATAAAAGAGTAATACAAGAATAAGGACTAAATAAGAACAGCAATGGAAAGACAAAATCTAAATGAAAATAAAAATGAAAATGTAGATACATAACATAACCAGGCCCGGTCCACCCATGATGCCAAGTGAGGCCACTTCCTCAGGTGGCAGAAGTCTGGGGCCAGCAGCAGGTAGAAACAGAAAGTGAAAAGAGTGCCTGGCCAACCTATACTGGGGGCAATTGTACCTGGCTCGTAGGCAAACGCTGGGGGGGATTACTGTTGCCCACAATCCCCCCTCAGACCGGGACTGGTGCAGTGTCTGGGGACAGGCACAAGTTGAGATACCAGAATTTCTGCAGGTATCCTGCAGCTCACAGCACCGCCCCCTTTGTTTCCCTGCTACAGTTGACTTTGAATTTAGCAGCAGTGTGTGTACAGAGCATGGAGCAGCAGGGTGTGTACAGAGCATGGAGCAGCAGGGTGTGTACAGAGCATGGAGCAGCAGTGTGTGTACAGAGCATGGAGCAGCAGCGTGTGTACAGAGCATGGAGCAGCAGCGTGTGTACAGAGCATGGAGCAGCAGTGTGTGTACAGAGCATGGAGCAGCAGCGTGTGTACAGAGCATGGAGCAGCAGTGTGTGTACAGAGCATGGAGCAGCAGCGTGTGTACAGAGCATGGAGCAGCAGCGTGTGTACAGAGCATGGAGCAGCAGTGTGTGTACAGAGCATGGAGCAGCAGCGTGTGTACAGAGCATGGAGCAGCAGCGTGTGTACAGAGCATGGAGCAGCAGTGTGTGTACAGAGCATGGAGCAGCAGTGTGTGTACAGAGCATGGAGTTGCAGCGTGTGTACAGAGCATGGAGCAGCAGTGTGTGTACAGAGCATGGAGCAGCAGTGTGCGTACAGAGCATGGAGCAGCAGTGTGTGTACAGAGCATGGAACAGCAGCGTGTGTACAGAGCATGGAGCAGCAGAGTGTGTACAGAGCATGGAGTTGCAGCGTGTGTACATATCATGGAGCAGCAGCGTGTGTACAGAGCATGGAGCAGCAGCAGTGTGTGTACAGAGCATGGAGCAGCAGCGTGTGTACAGAGCATGGAGCAGCAGCGTGTGTACATATCATGGAGCAGCAGTGTGTGTACAGAGCATAGAGCAGCAGCGTGTGTACATATCATGGAGCAGCAGTGTGTGTACAGAGCATGGAGCAGCAGTGTGTGTACAGAGCATGGAGCAGCATTGTGTGTACAGAGCATGGAGCAGCAGCGTGTGTACATATCATGGAGCAGCAGTGTGTGTACAGAGCATGGAGCAGCAGCATGTGTACAGGGCATGGGGAAGCAGCAGCATGCGTACAGAGCATGGAGCAGCAGCGTGTGCACAGAGCATGGAGCAGCAGCGTGTGCACAGAGTATGGAGCAGCAGCGTGTGTACAGAGCATGGCGCAGCAGTGTGTGTACAGAGCATGGATCAGCAGGGTGTGTACAGAGCATGGAGCAGCAGTGTGTGTACAGAGCATGGAGCAGCAGCGTGTGTACAGAGCATGGAGCAGCAGCGAGTGTACAGAGCATGGAGCAGCAGCGTGCGTACAGAGCATGGAGCAGCAGCGTGCGTACAGAGCATGGAGCAGCAGGGTGTGTACAGAGCAGGGAGCAGCAGCGTGTGTACAGAGCATGGCGCAGCAGCGTGTGTACAGAGCATGGAGCAGCAGCGTGTGTACAGAGCATGAAGCAGCAGCGTGTGTACAGAGCATGGAGCAGCAGCGTGCATACAGAGAATGGAGCAGCAGCGTGCGTACAGAGCATGGAGCAGCTGTGTGTGTACAGAGCATGTAGCAGCAACGTGTGTACAGAGTATGGAGCAGCAGCGTGTGTACAGAGCATGGAGCAGCAGCGTGTGTACAGAGCATGGAGCAGCAGCGTGTGTACAGAGCATGGAGCAGCAGCGTGCGTACAGAGCATGGAGCAGCAGCGTGTGCGTACAGAGCATGGAGCAGCAGCGTGCGTACAGAGCATGGAGCAGCAGCGTGCGTACAGAGCATGGAGCAGCAGCGTGCGTACAGAACAGGGAGCAGCAGCGTGCGTACAGAGCATGGAGCAGCAGGGTGTGTACAGAACAGGGAGCAGCAGCGTGTGTACAGAGCATGGCGCAGCAGCGTGTGTACAGAGCATGGAGCAGCAGCGTGTGTACAGAGCATGGAGCAGCAGCGTGTGTACAGAGCATGGAACAGCAGTGTGTGTACAGAGCATGGAGCAGCAGGGTGTGTACAGAGCATGGAGCAGCAGTGTGCGTACAGAGCATGGAGCAGCAGTGTGCGTACAGAGCATGGAGCAGCAGCGTGCCTACAGAGCATGGAGCAGCAGGGTGTGTACAGAGCAGGGAGAAGCAGCGTGTGTACAGAGCATGGAGCAGCAGCGTGTGTACAGAGCATGGAGCAGCAGCGTGTGTACAGAGCATGGAGCAGCAGCGTGTGTACAGAGCATGGAGCAGCAGCGTATGTACAGAGCATGGAGCAGCAGTGTGCGTACAGAGCATGGAGCAGCAGCGGTGTGTGTACAGAGCATGGAGCAGCAGCGGTGTGTGTACAGAGCATGGAGCAGCAGCGTGTGTACAGAGCATGGAGCAGCAGCATGTGTACAGAGCATGGAGTAGCAGCATGTGTACAGAGCATGGAGCAGCAGTGTGTGTACAGAGCATGGAGCAGCAGCGTGTGTACAGAGCATGGAGCAGCTGTGTGTGTACAGAGCATGGAGCAGCAACGTGTGTACAGAGCATGGAGCAGCAGTGTGTGTACAGAGCATGGAGCAGCTCTGGGGAACTTAACAGAGCCAGGTATGAGCACAGCCCTGTGCCCTGCTAGGTGAATGCTTCACTTTCCCCTTCATTACCAATGTCGGCTGTCCTCATTATTATCTTTATCCAAAATGCTCCTGATCGATCCCGTTGCCGATTGGGAGCAGATCGGACATGTAGGATATAATCGTCAGATTGCATTATGTGCACCCAGCATGATGTCCTACCATATTATTATACTGTATTGTGCGTGGCTGAGGGAGACCTTTCAGGAATCCCCCCCTTGAAAATCCTGGGTTTGATTGCCCCTGTGGCTAACCTGTACTGGGGGCAACTGTACCTAGCCACCAACACTGGGGGCACCTATAACTGGCTACCTACCAGGGATGAGCAGAAACTACGCTAGTGCGAATTTACGCATCGTAGTTTGCATCTACGCATCGTAGTTCGCAGGCGAAGTTTCAAAACTACGCTTACAATTTTACGCGTAGCGAAGTACCGTTACGCGTAGTTTACGCCCCCTACGTGTAGTTCACAAGTGTATTGCGAAGTAAACTACGAATGCGTTATTCGTGTCTATTTTTCCGCGTACGATTGTATGCTTACAAAATTACGCATTGGAAAGGGGAATGTACGCATAGAAGAGGCCCTGCTACAAACTTTCACAGAGGAATTAATGCGTAAATGTTTCCGCATAATGGCATAATCGTCCGCATGCACTACGGTTTACACTACGCGTAATTGCGTATTTTAACGCGTAGTCTACAAAATGCATATGAAGCGTTTATTTGATTTCAAAGCCGTAGTTTGGCGAAGCGTAAATGCGTAAAACTACACGTAGTTCCAGCGTAGCGAAGTTGGCTGACTACGACCAGCAGTGTGTGTACAGAGCATGGAGCAGCAGTGTGTGTACACAGCATAGAGCAGCAGAGTGTGTACAGAGCATAGAGCAGCAGCGTGTGTACAGAGCATGGAGCAGCAGCGTGTGTACAGAGCATATAGCAGAAGCATGTGTACAGAGCATGGAACAGCAGTGTGTGTACAGAGCATGGAGCAGCAGCGTGTGTACAGAGCATGGAGCAGCGGCGTGTGTACTGAGCATGGAGCAGCAGTGTGTGTACAGAGCATGGAGCAGCAGTGTGTGTACAGAGCATGGAGCAGCAGTGTGTGTACAGAGCATGGAGCAGCAGTGTGTGTACAGAGCATGGAGCAGCAGCGTGTGTACAGAGCATGGAGCAGCAGTGTGTGTACAGAGCATGGAGCAGCAGCGTGTGTACAGAGCATGGAGCAGCGGCGTGTGTACAGAGCATGGAGCAGCAGCCTGTGTACAGAGCATGGAGCAGTAGGGTGATTATTCTGTAGGCTCTTCTCTGTGTATTTCTCTCTTCAAGAGGAACAGTGATATTTGCTTGTGGCCCCGTTATACACAAGTATGAACTGTGTGCTACATCAACAGAGTGCCGCCTATACAATGTAACCTGGAGTCATGTACCTTTATGTTATCGATATTATTTGGATCTAACCGTAATCTGATATGATTACAGCCACTCATATAGGGCCCCTTTATTTATTCAGTACAGGGGCCCACTGTTGGTCAGACTGTCTGGATTATTATGTACCCCATGTTGGTTTCTAATGCTGTACAGCGCCACGGAATATGTTGGCGCTTTATCAATAATAACAATAATAAACTTCCTGGGAAAAATTGCAAAGCCTCTCGCTGTACCTGGCTATAAGGGGCCGCCTTATATTATGGAGCTTTTCTGGGGCGGGGAGTGGATGAATGATTTTAGAAATCACTGAATATATCTGCAGGGAAGGATCTGTGACCCCCACAGAGGATCAAACAGGAATGTCTGATTGAGTTTGAAGCATGCTGGAGTCATGTGCTGCGCAGTGTCCGCTGTCAGGCCTGGCCCCTCCCCTTCCCTTGACTGACACACTCCAGCTGGCCGCAGGTACTGAAAGACTCCTAGAGATGTCAGACACACTGCAAGGGGGGAAGCAGGAAAATGCTCCAGACAGTGTCAAAATAAGAGGGGGGGGGGGGGGGGGGGGGGCTGGTGCTGCTAACATTATGTCCGAAAGGTGATGAAGTCCCCAAGAGGAGGCTATAGGAGACTATTCTACCTCAACAGCCTCATATCAGCAGCAGACACAGCATAGGAGACAAGAGTCTATTCTTCAAGACACCATTTAATAAGAATGTTAGTGCTAGGTATGTACAATACTATTATTATTTATTCAGATTTAGTTTTATATAACGCTGACATCTTCTGCAGCACTTTACAGAGTACATAGTCATGTCACTGACTGTCCTCAAAGGGAGCTCACAGTCTAATCCTACCATAGCCATAGTCTAATGTCCTACCATATTATTATTATGTATTTATATAGCACTGACATCTCCTGCAGCACTGTACAGAGTACACAGTCATGTCACTGACTGTCCTCAGAGGAGCTCACAGTCTAATCCTACCATAGTCATAAGGTGCCCATACACTAGAACGAATATGGGCAGATTTGACCAAGAGACAAATTTATCTCCCTTCTGATTTCAGCATGAAATCATCAGAGAATCGGCTGAGCCGCCGCGTCCGCCCCGCCGCTGCCCCCAAAATGTATAAATGTATGTAGTGTAGTGCATTTATACATGACCTGTCCTGTAGCAGCTCGCCGGGTCCATCCATCCATCTCGCCGGGTAACAGCCGCATACACGCTAGCGGCGCATAGTGTCTGACGTCAGCCGCTATGCACCTTCGTGACTTCAAAGCGCCGCCGGCGTGTATGCAGAACCCGGAGATGGATGGAAACCGCGTGGAGGCTGACACAGGACAGGTAATGTATAAATGCAGTGCACACATTTATACAATGCGGCGGCAGCGCCGGGGGTTTCATCGTCTCGTCGCTCGTTTGCAAAGCGGCCGCCGTACCGCCGCGCACCAGACCAACCAACCTCGCCCCGAAATTTACCACCATGCGCGATCGACTGTGCGGCCAATTTCCGTCCCGAAATTGGTCACTTTGTCGGTCGGGCATGCATTTGACAGCACCAATTTTCAACCAATTCGATTATAATAATTGAATTGGATGGTCGATTGGTTGGTTGGTCGCCTAGTGTATGGCCCCGTATAGTCTAATTTCCTACCATATTATTACGTAGTCATGTCCCTGACTGTCCTCAGGGGGGCTCACAATCGAATCCTACCATAGTCATAGTCTAATGTGCTACCATATTATTATTATGTATTTATATAGCACTGACATCTTCTGCAGCACATTACAGAGTACATAGTCATGTCACTGACTGTCCTCAGAGGAGCTCACACTCTAATCCTACCATAGTCATAGTCTAATGTCCTACCATATTATTATTATGTATTTATATAGCAGTGACATCTTCTGCAGCACTTTACAGAGTACATAGTCATGTCACTGACTGTCCTCAGAGGAGCTCACAATCTAATCCTACCATAGTCATAGTCTAATGTCCTACCATATTATTATTAAGTATTTATATAGCAGTGACATCTTCTGCAGCACTTTACAGTGTACATAGTCATGTCACTGACTGTCCTCAGAGGAGCTCACAATCTAATCCTACCATAGTCATAGTCTAATGTCCTACCATATTATTATTATGTATTTATATAGCAGTGACATCTTCTGCAGCACTTTACAGAGTACATAGTCATGTCACTGACTGTCCTCAGAGGAGCTCACAATCTAATCCTACCATAGTCATAGTCTAATGTTCTCCCATATTATTATTATGTACTAGCTGATTGCCCGGCGTTGCCCGGGTATGTATTTGGCTGGTGTCGGCTCCACCCACTTTTTCTAACCCTAACACACAATTACTCACTGACCAAGTTTGTAAGCTTTGCGGTCTTTGGTATCAATAATTTGCATTGAAATGAAAAAATCAGATTGGCTGTTTGTGGCTCCACACCCTTTTCTGAATTTGAGCCCCAGTCACCCAATAACCAACTGTACCAGGTTTGAGGCCTGTGCCATTAACAGTTCAAGAATGGTAGCAATTAAATATTTCCCTTGAAAAGCAATAGGTGGAGCCTAATTTTGTAGGCTCCACCCACTTTTCTGAATATTAATCCCAGTCACCCAGTGAACAACTGTGCAAAGTTTAAAAACCCTGCCATTAACAATGTAAGAATGGCTGCAGTTTACATTTTCCCAGTGAAATTAGTATTTGTCTCCACCCACTGATGACCTGGCGTTGCCCGGGTATGTAATTGACTGGTGTGGGCTCCGCCCACTTTCTAATCCTAACGCACAAACACTCAATGACTAAGTTTGTGAGATTTGGGGTCCTTGGCATCAATCATTTGTATATTCCCATAGAAATTAAACAAATCCGATAGAACGTTTGTGGCTCCGCCCCTCTCCAGCATTTGAACCCAGTCACCCAATGACCAACTGTAGCAGGTTTGAGGCATCTGCTATTAACAGTGTAAAAATGGCAGCAATTTAAATATTCCACTTGAAAATCAACAGGTGAATTTTGATTGGCTATTATAGGCTCCACCCACTTCCCTGAATATTAATCTCAGTCACTCAGTGACCATCTGGGCAAAGTTTGTGAACCCTGCCATAACCAGTGTAAGGCTCCCTGCACACTGCAAATCCGTTTTCCGATTCCGATTCCGTTTCCGATTCCGATTCCGTTTCCGATTTTCCTTGAATACATTCAACAGAAAAACGGATCAAAAAACGCAGCATGCAGTTAAGATTAAAAATCTGAATCGGAATCGGATGTAAAAACAGATTAAAAATCTGAATCTGAATCTGATTTGCTTGCAGTGTGCAAGAGGCCTAAGAAGGGCTGCAGTTTACACTTTCCCAGTGAAATTTGTTTTTGGCTCCGCCCACTTTTTGTAACCTGGACACAAAGTCACTACTCAATTACCAATTCTGTGAGCTCTGGGGTCCTTGGCATCAATAATTTGTATTTTCCCATGAAATGAAACAAATCTGATTCACCATTTGTGGCTCTGTCCCATTTTCTGAATTTGAACCCCAGTGACCCAATGACCAACTGTACCAGGTTTGAGGCTTGTGCCATAAGTGCAAGAATAGCAGCAATTTTAATATTCTCCTTGAAAAGTGACATGTGATTTTTGATTGCCATTTTTAGGCTCCTCCCACCTTTCTGAATATTAATCCCAGTCACCCAGTAACCAGCTATGCTAAGTTTAAGAACCCTGCCATTAACAGTGAAGAAGGGCTGCAGTTTACAATTTCTTAGAAAAATCTGTTTTTAACTCCACCCACTTTTTGTAACCTTGACACACAGTCACTACTCAATGACCAAGTTTGTGAGCTTTTGGGTTCCTGGCATCAAAATTGTGCTAATGTAAGCAGTTTATCCAGCAAAGAAATCTGGCTGTTTTTGGCTCCACACCTTTACTGAATTTGAACATTTTTGCATTTTACCATTGAAATTAAACAAATCTAATTGGCTGTTTTTGGCCTGATCCCTTCAGAATTTAAACCCCAGTCTCCCAGTGACTGACTGTAGCAGATTTTAGGCCTCTGCCATTAAGAGTGCATGAATGGCAGCAATGTAAATATTCCCCTTGAAAATCAAAAGGTGAATTTTGATTGGCTGCTGTAGGCTCCACCCACTTTTCTGAATATTAGTCCCAGTCACCCAGTGGCCAACTGTGTCACGTTTGAGAACCCTGCCAATAACAGAATGGCTGAAATCAATCTAACAAATCTGATTGGCTGTTTGTGGCTCCACCCCTTTAGTGAATTTGGACCCTAGTCACTCAATGACTGACTGTATCAGGTTTGAGGCCTCTGCCACTAACAGTGTGAGAATGGTAGCAATGGGAATATTCCCCTTGAAAATCAATAGGTACATTTTGATTGGCTGTTGTAGGCTCCACCCACATTTCTGAATATTCATCCCAGTCACCCAGTGGCCAATTGTGTAAAGTTTGGGAACCCTGCCATGTTAAAAATGTAGTTGTTGGCACCGCCCACTTTTTCTAACCTTGACATACAGTCACTCAGTTATCAAGTTTATCGGCTTTAGGGTCCTTGGTATCAATACTTTGTATATTCCCATTGAAAAATAAACAAATCTGGCTGTTTGTGGCTCCGCCCCCTTTCCGAATTTCGACCCCAGTCACCCAGCGACCAACTGTACCAGGTTTGAGGAATCTGCTTTTCACAGTATAAGAGAATGGTAGCAGATGAAATATTCCCTTTGAAAATCAAAAGGTGAATTTTTATTGGCTGTTGTAGGCTCCACCCACCTTCCAAAATCTTAATCTCAGTCACCCAGTGACCAACTGTGCAAAGTTTGAGAACCCTGCCATTAACGGTGTAAAAATGGCTGCAGTTTATATTTTCCCAATAAAAGTTTTTTTGGCACCGCCCACTTTTTGTAACCTTGACACACAGTCACTCAATGACCAAGTTTGTGAGCTTTCAGGTTCCTGGCAAAAAATATGTGAATGGAAGCAGTTTATTCACCAAGGAAATCTGATTGGCTGTATGTGGCCCTGCCCCTTTAGTGAATTTGGACCCCAGTCACCCAATGACTGACTGTAGCAGGTTTGAAGCCTCTGCCATTAAAAGTGTAAGAATAGCAGCAGTTTAAATATTCCCCTTGAAAATCAATAGGTGAATTTTGGCTGTTGTAGGCTCCACCCATTTTCTTGAATCGTAATCGTATTCACCCAGTGACCAAGTGTACCAAGTTTGAGAACCCTGCGATTAACAGTCTAAGAATGGCTGCAGTTTACATTTTCCCATTTAAATGAATGGCTGAAATTTGATTGGCAGTTTTATGCTCCGCCCACTTTTCCTGGATTTGTAACCTCGGTCACCAAGTGACCAACTGTGCCATGTGTGGGGACTCTGGCTTGATTACTGTGAGAATGGCAGCCTTTTACATTTTTTCCATTGACTTGAATGGGTGAAATCTGATTTGCTGTTTGTAGCTCCGCCCAGGTGTGCAAGGGGGCCGCGAGACCCCCAGAACATATCATCCCAGGTAGTAAGGGATCTGTGTACCAAGTTTCGTTCAAATCGGTCAAGCCGTTTTCGCGTGATCGCGGCACATACATACACACACACACACACACACACACACATTCGATTTTATATATATAGATTTATATAGCACTGACCTCTCCTGCAGCACTGTACAGCAGTGATGCTCAAATACCCCTTTTCAAAATTCGAGTTTGGTCGAATTCGAATAGTAAATTATTCGAGGTCAGTCGAATATTCGAGTCGAATACATTTTACTATTCGATTCGACCTCGGACTTCGAGCTCACTATTCGAGTCGGTATTCGAGCTCATTATTCGAGCTGACTATTCGAATTGGCCTTAAATAGCTTCCTACACTTGTTTTGAGGGTGAATGATGCAAGAAACATCTTTTTTTCCAAGTAACAACAGCAAGTGATTATGTGGGGATGTTCCTTTAAAAAAAAAAAGGTGAAAAGAGAAGTTGTGTCCAGAATTTTGTTCAGTACTGTATATACTTCTTCTTCTTCTTCTTTATCTTCTATATCTTCTTCTTCTTCTTCTATATCTTCTTCTTCTATATCTTCTTCTATATCTTCTTCTTCTTCTTTTATATTGTCTTCTTCTTCTTCTTCATCTTCTTCATCATCATCTTCTTCTTCTTCATCTTCTTTTTCTTCATCTTCTTCATCTTCTTCTTCTTCATCTTCTTTTTCTTCATCTTCTTCATCTTCTTCTTCTTCATCTTCTTCTTCTTCATCTTCTTCATCTTCTTCTTCATCTTCTTCATCTTCTTCTTCATCTTCTTCTTCATCTTCTTCTTCATCTTCTTCATCTTCTTCTTCTTCATCTTCTTCTTCTCCTTCTTCATCTTCTTCATCTTCTTCATCTTCTTCATCTTCTTCATCTTCTTCTTCATCTTCTTCATCTTCTTCTTCATCTTCTTCATCTTCTTCTTCATCTTCTTCATCTTCTTCTTCATCTTCTTCATCTTCTTCTTCTTCATCTTCTTCTTCTTCTCCTTCTTCTTCTTCTTCATCTTCTTCTTCTTCATCTTCTTCATCTTCTTCTATATCGTCTTCTTCTTCACTTATTTCTCTTTTCAAATTTTTTTTAAAAGAAATGCAGCTATTTTTGAGCGTAACAAATAGCTGGTGGCGCACGCATGTTGGAAGCGCCATTGTATGTGCTCCCTGGCAGTGGAAACACACAGACAGCAGGAGGTAAATTCAGCAGCAGGAGGAGGAGGATGAGTGTGTGGCAGCAGGCAGTCAATGAGGCAGGCAGCGTGACATAATAGCCCTGGTACCTAGCGGTGATACCAGGGCTGTAAATAAACACAGCAGGCAGGAGGTCCCAGACAGCGGTCGTGCAGCCCACATCGTGTCCAATACACAACTGGGACAACACAGTTTTCAACCCGGGCACCTCAGAAAAATTAAAACTTTTTTTTATGGTTTTTTGGTTTTGTTTGTAAAACAAATTACACAGATATATAGCTATTGTTTGACGTAATAGCTGGTGGCAGAGTGGCAGCAAAATGTAATTCTGTGTACCCTGGCAGTGGGAAACACAGACCGACAGCAGCAGCAGCAGGAGGAATGGAGGAGTAATGTGAGCAGCTATTGTTTGACGTAATAGCTGGTGGCAGACTGGCAGCAGAAGGTAATTCTGTGTACCCTGGCAGTGGGAAACACAGACAGACAGCAGCAGCAGGAGGAATGGAGGAGTAGTGTGAGTGTGGCAGCAGGCAGGCAGCGTGACATAATAACCCTGGTACCTAGCAGTGATACCAGGCCGTAAATGAACACAACAGGAGGTCCCAGACAGCGGTCGTGCAGCCCACATCGTGTCCAATACACAACTGGGACAACACAGTTTTCAACCCGGGCACCTCAGAAAAATTAAACCTTTTTTTTTTTTTAATGGTTTTTTGGTTTTGTTTGTAAAACAAATTACACAGATATATAGCTATTGTTTGACGTAATAGCTGGTGGCAGAGTGGCAGCAGAAGGTAAATCTGTGTACCCTGGCAGTGGGAAACACAGACAGACAGCAGAAGGGCAGTACACAGCAGCCCGCTGTAGGTGTAAAATGTGTGGCTGCAGGCGACGTAATAGTCAAAGTGAACCAGGCTGGCTTAGTGAGCAGGAGCCAGGAGGTGGTAAAGGGTGGTAAGGCACATTAACGATGGTTCTTAGCCAGTTCATGTCCCCCTCTCGCCGACAACAGGGGCCAGGAACTCGCCTTCCACCCACGCCTGGTTCATCTTGAGAAACGTCAGTCTGTCCACAGACTTGTGAGACAGACGTGAGCATTTCTCGGTGACCACACCACCAGCTGCACTGAAGCAGCGCTCGGACAGCACGCTGGAAGGGGGGCAGGACAGCACTTCCAGGGCGTACTGCGCCAGCTCGCTCCAGATCTCCAGGCGCTTGACCCAATACTCCATGGGATCAACAGGGGCATCGCTGTCAAGCCCGCTGTAGGACCCCATGTAGTCAGCCACCATGCGGGTCAGGCGCTGGCTGTGACCGGAGGAGGATGCTGCTGCATGCACCTCCTCTCTAGTCACTGCTGCCGGAGCCTCTACAGTCCTGTAGAGCTCGTGGCTGAGAGACAGCAGGTCTGTGGGGCGCTTGCTGCTGGATGCAGGCACCTGCTGCTGCCTCTGTGCTGGCTGCTGGACAGTGGGGGTGGAAGGCTGGGGGAAGGCTTCCTCCAAGCGCTCAACAAGGGCCTGCTGCAAGCTCCTTATTTGTTGCGCTGGGTCTCCTCCTGCAGGCGGCAGGAACTGGCTCAACTTCCCCTTGAGGCGTGGGTCCAACATCATGCTGATCCAGATGTCCTCCCTCTGCTTCATCTGGATCACCCTGGGGTCCCTGCGCAGGCACGTCAGCATGTGCGCTGCCATTGGGAAGAGGCGGGCCACGTCTGCTGGCACATCGACGGCAGTGCTGCTGTCCTCATCCTCCTCCTCTGCCTCGTCAGCCTCATCCTCTCTCCACCCCCGCACCAACTCAGCTGCACTGTGCTGCTCCCCCTCATCAGCAGCAAGGTCAGGGACCTCCACCAAGTCCTCCTCCTCCTCCCCCTCAGAGGTGGACTGTGCAGCTGCTTGCCGCTCCTGCTGGTCCAAGGCTGCCGCTCCCTGTTCCAGCAAAGCATCGAGGGCCCTGTTCAGCAGACAAACCAGGGGCACCCACTCGCAGACCATAGCATGGTCCCTGCTCACCATGTTAGTGGCCTGCAGAAAGGGAGCCAGCACTAAGCACACCTGCTGCATGTGCCTCCAGTCATCATCGGGGACGATGGACGGGATGTTGCTGGTCTTGTCCCTTCTCTGAGCGGCGGAAACAGTGGCCAGGGCAAGGTACTGGTTGACAGCGTGCTTCTGTTCAACCAGACGCTCCAACATCGCCAGGGTGGAGTTCTTGAGTCGGGAAGGTCAAGGATCAGCCGATGGCGTGGCAGATCCAGCTCCTTTTGCACGTCTTCCAGGCTCGCACAGGCTGCAGCCGAGCGCCGGAAGTGACGCACAACGTTCCTTGCCGTTTCCAGCAGTTCGCCCATCCCCTGGTAGGTGCGCAAGAACTTCTGCACCACCAGGTTCAGCACGTGGGCAAGACAGGGGATGTGGGTCAGGTTTCCCCTGTCTATTGCGGCAACCAGATTGGGCCCATTGTCGGCCACCACCTCTCCGACTCTGAGGCCTCTGGGGGTCAGCCAAATCCTCTCCTGCTCCTGGAGTTTGGCCAACACATGGGTTGCCATCAGCTTGGTCTTCCCAAGGCTGACCAAGTGCAGCAGCGCTTGGCAGTGGCGGGCCTTCACGCTGCTGCTGAGGCGGGGGGTTTGGCCAGGTGTGCCGGAGGATGGCAGAGGATCGGAGGAACCTGCTGCAGTTCCCCTGACCCTGCGGGGTGGCACCACCCACTGTGTTGCTGCTGCTGCTGTGCCCGCTGCTGCTCTCCCATCCTCACCCCCTTCCACCAAGCTGACCCAGTGGACAGTGAAGGACAGGTAGCGGCCTGTCCCGAAGCGGCTGCTCCAGGAGTCCATGGTGACGTGGACCCTTTCACCAACCGCGTGCTCCAGCCCTCGCTCCACATTGGCCATCACAAAGCGGTGCAGTGCAGGAATGGCCTTGCGGGCAAAGAAGTGTCTGCTGGGGAGCTGCCAGTCTGGGGCTGCGCAAGCAAGCAGCGCACGAATGTCGCTCCCCTCCTGCACGAGCGTGTACGGCAGGAGTTGGGAGCACATGGCCCGTGCCAGCAAGCCGTTCAGCTGCCGCACGCGACGGCTGCTGGGAGGCAGAGCCCTAACCACCCCCTGGAAGGACTCGCTCAAAAGGCTCTGGCGTGGCCTTTTGCTGGCACGGGAATCAGCAGACACAGCGGAGGAGGCCACTGAGGACTGGCTGCCAGAACAGGCCTCAGTGTCGGCGGCAGGAGTTGCAGAGGGGGGAGGAGCAGTGCGTTTCCGCACTCCTGCTGGTGCTGCTGGAGGAGCAGGAGGGCGGGTGGCTGCTGTTGCTGCTGCTGCTGCAGCTGAAGGCTGTGCAGTGATGGGTGTGGTGCCACTGCCAGCACCAGATGCCTTCAGCCTCTGGAACTCCTCATGCTGGTGGAAATGTTTCGCAGCAAGGTGGTTGATGAGCGAGCTGGTGCTGAACTTTAAGGGGTCTGCACCTCTGCTCAACTTCCGCTGACAGTGGTTGCAAGTGGCGTACTTGCTGTACACAGTGGGCATGGTGAAAAATCGCCAGATTGGTGACAGAAACATCCCCCTACGGCATGGAAGCGCTGCTGCCGCCTGTCTCCCTGTGGTGGTTGGGGGGGGGGGGCTTGGGTGCGGCTGGTGGTGGTACTGGCAGATGCTGCTGCTGCTGCTGCTGAGCCTGAGACACCAGCAGGCTGTGGGACCTGCCTACTGCTGCCAATGCTTGCAATGATGCGCCTCCTTGCAAGGCCCACAAGCGCATCCTCCTCCTCCTCCTCAGAGCTGCTGAGGACGACATCCCCTGGAGGTGGTGGCACCCAGTCTCTGTCTGTCACCGGGTCATCATCATCCTCCCCCTCCTGAAACATGTCCTGCTGGGATGATGACCCCCCAAACTCCTCTCCTGATGCATGGATGGGCTGCTTGACTGTCGCCACAGTCTTGCTGTCCAATCCCTCATCCCCCAAAGTGCCCATCAGCATCTCCTCCTCCAAATCGCCAACAACAGCAGACAATACCCTGATGGTGCCTGGGGTAAAAATACTGCTGAGTGACAGGTCGCCAACTTGTGACGGTGAACTGGCCTCCTCCCCAGAGCCTGCTGGGCGGCTGCTGCGAACAGGGGTGGTGGTGGTGGTGGTGAGGGTGGAGGCCTCGGATGCAGAGCTGATGGCGGGCTGCTCATCCTCCGTCATGAGTTGCACCACAGTGTCTGCATGCTTTTCCTCAATGGGACGTTTCCGACCCGGCTGGAGGAAAATCGGAGCAGGTGCTACACGCTGCTGCTGCTGTGTCTCTGCAGCGTGAGTTGCAGATGCTCCTGCTGGGCGGCGCCCAAGGCGTCCACGGCCAGTGGCTATGGGAGGAATGTTAGCCACTGACGCTGCTGCTGCGGAACTGTGCATGGTGGCGCGGCCGCGGCCTGCCACAATGCTGCTCCCTCTCCTCCTGATTCCCTTGCTGCCCTTCCCCTTGCCCAAACCGCGCTGGCTGCCACTTCCAGACATCTTCGATGTTTTGGGCGTAAAGACAAAAGTTTTTTAAAAGGGCGGGTTAAAAGTGGGGTACTTTAATGGAGTGGGTTGGTGGGTGAGGTGACTGAGTGAGTGTCCCTAGTACAGTAAGTAAGTAGTAACAGTCAGGAAGTACAACTAGAAGTTACAATAATCAGTAGTAATCACAAGGAAATTTAGTGTGTGTACACTACAGACAGTGAGTGCACGCACGCGCAAACACGCGCAGGAGCTAGCCTATGAACAGTGACTGAGTGAGTGTCCCTACTACAGTAAGTAAGTAGTAAGAGTCAGGAAGTACAACTAGAAATTACAATAATCAATCAGTAATCAGAAGGAAATAGAGTGTGTGTAGTGTGTACACACTACACAGACAGTGAGTGCACACACACACGCAGGAGCTAGCCTATGAACAGTGACTCAGTGTCCTAGTACAGTAAGAGTAAGTAGTAACAGTAAGTACAACTAATTACAATAATCAATCAGTAATCAGAACTTCAGAAGGAAATAGAGTGTGTTGTACACAGACAGTGAGTGCACACACGCAGGAGCTAGTAGCCTATGAACAGTGACTGAGTGTCCTAGACTCCTATAGTACAGTAAGAGTAAGTAGTAACAGTAAGTACAACTAATTACAATAATCAGTAATCAGAAGGAAATAGAGTGTGTGTGTACAGTACACAGACAGTGAGTGCACACACGCAGGAGCTCGTAGCCTATGAACAGTGACTGAGTGTCCTAGACTCCTATAGTACAGTAAGAGTAAGTAGTAACAGTAAGTACAACTAATTACAATAATCAATCAGTAATCAGAAGGAAATAGAGTGTGTGTGTACACTACAGTACACAGACAGTGAGTGAGTGCACACACGCAGGAGCTAGTAGCCTATGAACAGTGACTGAGTGTCCTAGACTCCTAGTACAGTAAGAGTAAGTAGTAACAGTAATTACAACTAATTACAATAATCAATCAGTAATCAGAAGGAAATAGAGTGTGTGTGTACAAGACAGTGAGTGCACACACGCAGGAGCTAGTAGCCTTAGCCTTAGCCTATGAACAGTGACAGTGAGTGTCCTAGTACAGTATAACTACAATACTAAATACAGAATCAATCAGTAGTAAAGGACAGCAGAAATACTGGTATAGATGAGAGAAATATACTAACAGAGGACAGGAGAGAACAGCTGCCCACACAGGCAGGCCCTGAGGCCTAAAGCTGTAAGCTTGCCTGCAGCAGCTGTCTCTGTCTATGTAACACAAAAGCTACTAACTAAAATACAATGTCTATCTAACTAACAACAATATAGGTGTGTATAGGAGGTGTATGTGAGCAAAAACGCTAGGTAAATGACCACAATAGAGCTCTTGCTAAGCCAAAGCACAAAGGAGCAACTCTCTCTCTATGCAAGTCTCAGGCAAGGACGGAGAAACCTAACATGGCGGCCGCTATTTATAGGGTAGGGGCTGGCCAGGGTCCCCCTCTGTGATTGGCTGCCGTCAGAGGGCCTGGGAGCCCTCTGATTGGCTCTAAGGACATCAATCTGGGCTATGACGCTATTCGAGCTCGGTACCCGAGCTCGAATAGCGCCGTTTGCTCGAATAGCTCGAATAGTGAATGGGCTATTCGCGTTTACTCGAATAGCCCATTCGAATAGCTGCAGCTATTCGGAGCTCGAATACCGAGCTCGAATAGCTGAAAAAGAGCTTGAATATTCGAGCTCTGCTGAGCATCACTGCTGTACAGAGTACATAGTCATGTCACTGACTGTCCTCAGAGGAGCTCACACTCCAATCCTACCATAGTCATAGTCTAATGTCTTACCATATTATTATGTATTTATATAGCACTGACATCTTCTGCAGCACATTACAGAGTACATAGTCATGTCACTGACTGTCCTCAGAGGAGCTCACAATCTAATCCTGCCATAGTCATAGTCTAATGTCCTACCATATTATTATTATGTATTTATATAGCACTGACATCTCCTGCAGCACATTACAGAGTACATAATCATGTCACTGACTGTCCTCAGAGGAGCTCACAATCTAATCCTACCATAGTCATAGTCTAATGTCCTACCATATTATTATTATGTATTTATATAGCACTGACATCTTCTGCAGCACATTACAGAGTACATAGTCATGTCACTACTGTCCTCAGAGGAGCTCACAATCTAATCCTGCCATAGTCATAGTCTAATGTCCTACCATATTATTATTATGTATTTATATAGCACTGACATCTTCTGCAGCACATTACAGAGTACATAATCATGTCACTGACTGTCCTCAGAGGAGCTCACAATCTAATCCTACCATAGTCATAGTCTAATGTCCTACCATATTATTATAATGTATTTATATAGCAGTGACATCTTCTGCAGCACTTTACAGAGTACATAATCATGTCACTGACTGTCCTCAGAGGAGCTCACAATCTAATCCTACCATAGTCATAGTCTAATGTTCTCCCATATTATTATTATGTATTTATATAGCACTGACCTCTTCTGCAGCACTTTACAGAGTACATAGTCATGTCACTGACTGTCCTCAGAGCTCACACTCTAATCTCTACCATAGTCATACTGTAGTAAACCTATAATGTCCTATTATTATATTGTGCATGGCTGAGAGAGACCTTTTAAAGTTTGGTGACTCCGAGCCAAGTCGAGGCCACTAATGGGACATTTGCAGGGGAATGGAGTGACACAAGACTGAGAGAGGAGCGCTAAGCCTCAGCAAACATGGCCACACATCACAGCAGCCTCCATTTTACCAGACCGCTTTGGCTTGTGTATCCTTTCAAGTGCAGTTCCCAAACTACTTGCCAATTTCCACTACTTGGAAACTATTTATGTGGGTAGACACTGGATTGTAGTGCCAAGCAAGATGAACTTACCCTGCAGGTTTTTTTTTACTTTGATATTACTATGGACTTACCCTAGTGGCATAGCCCCCAACTGTTCCGTTCTCGTTGGGACAGTTTCGATTTGAGGGGCTCTCCCGCTATCCCATTATGACCCCCCAGTGTACCCAGGCGGCTGGGGGGTCAGATCAGATGTTCCAAAAAAATTATCAAGGCCCCAGCTGGCGCATGCAGTGTGTGGGATGCAGTGTGTGGGATAATATTGTCCCTCCCTCCCTCCCTCCGAATGTGCCCCCCAGTGTCCCCCTGTATGCAGAGTATAAGAGCGCAGCGGAGCGGGCAGTCTTACCATTCATTCTCGCGTACCGGGCTCTGGCTTCCATCTACTTCCTGTGACGTCACAGGAAGCGGAGAAGAGCCAGAGATGCCCGTACGCGAGGATGAATGGTAAGACTGCCCGCTCCGCTGCACTCTTAAACTCGGCATACAGGGGGACACTGGGGGGCACATTCGCAGGGAGGGAGGGAGGGACAATATTATCCCACACACCGCATCCGCCGGCTGGGGCCTCGATCATTTTTTCACCTCCTCACCCATAGGCACCCTCACCCTTTTCCCCACCCACAATTATTTTTTAAATAAAGGACCATTGCAGATTTATATATATATATATATATATATATATTTATATATATATATATTTATATATATATATATATATATATATATATATATATATAGTGTATGATTGGCTAGGGGTGTGTCAGGGGTGTGGTTAGGGGTGTGGCTTAAGTGTCCCGCTTTCTCATTTCAAAAAGTTGGGAGGTATGTGGTGGGTTAATTTGAGAGTGATGTCATAGTGGTCAGGTGACCGAAAGGGGTGTGTCCCCTAAATTAAGGCGTGGTCAGGTGCACTGCTATTTTTCATAAGTTGTCTGTGTTTGTCCTGGTTGCATGTACACCTGAGGAAGGGGATTACCTCGAAATATGTCGTGTTTGCTACTTTACTGATAAACGCAAGTTTAGATGCCAATTGAGTGCCGCCTTCATTTCTACTATTCCATCCTGGAATGTAGTCCCTAGAAGTGTACATCATATTTCAGATGTGGCCTTAGCAGAGACTTATACAGGGGTAGCCATGTACAAACCTTGCATGTTTTTATTTTCCTTTTTACGCATCCCAAAATCTCATTTGCTTCAGCTGCTGCTGCTTGGCACTGAATGCGGTTGCTTAACTTATTATCAAGCAGTATTCCCAATTCCTTCCCCAAGTCTGGTGTTCCCAGCTGTATCCTATTTAGTTTATTTGGTGCTATGGCATTGATATGGCCAAGATGCACGACCTTACATGGGGAAAAACTTTCCACAGAGCTTCCTAACATGCAATATAACTTATAACGGCACAAGCATAGGACCTGGCCAGCCAGTTCAGAGGAGGATTGGCGTTTGTGTAACATCATTCCACTCTGGTTGTTTGCCCAATGAAACGCTTAAGGCTCATACACATGTCCAACTTCATGCACAACAGTGCTGGTCGTAATGGAAAAATCTACGCTTACGGATTATTACGCGTAATTTTACGCTATTACGCATTACGCAATTACGGTTACGACGTAGGAAATTATCTACAGTTCATCACTGTAATTACGCGTTAACTTACGCAGTTACGCGTAAGGATACCATAATGTAGGTGCTTACACTACGATGTTACGCGTAGTGCCGTAATACCCATTAATGCGTATTTTTTGACGCATACGAACGATTTGTACGCAATAGCCGTCAATGTAACAGCTATTGCGTACACATCATTCGTATGCGTCAAAACGTACGCTTATACTGAAGGGCGGGAGAAGATACTATTGGTTGCTTAGGATGTTGACTGAATGGCTACTCTTAGAAAAGGGGAGTTTTTACGTTAGTAATTACGCGTAAAATTACGCGTAAGTCTTCGTAAAATTACGCATACCTAGCAATTACGGTAGACAGTGTAATTACGATACCACTTAACTCCTTACGCGTAAATAATTACGCGTAAGACCGTAAATTACGCGTAGCGCTTACGCGTAAATTTACTTCGAATTATGATGCGTAATTACGCTCATGCGTAATTTCGGCCCAGCACTGATGCACAACCAACCGCACAACATGACCAACTGCACAACAAGTTTACCTGAGAAGTACGTACACACACACCAACCAACTAAACATCCAACTCACTTAAACACTAGGCATGCAATCTATATGCCAAACTGCACAACATGTCTGCATTCAAAAACAACAGTTGTTCAAAAGACTTGTACACACGTTCCAACCTCCATGATAGTTGATCAGATTCAAGGGAAATAACAATTGACCCTGCAAGGGCTGCAGCCGCAGGGGGGGGGGGGCCCTGAAGCAGCAGGGGGGCCCCGGGGAGGGAGAAGTTTCTTTTCCCTGTCCTGAGAGACTGACAAATAAGGCACAGAGAGAAAGAACTTTCTGCTCTCTGCACAATTATTCTAATGACTGCATCTGCTCAGCCTCTGATAAGAAAACATACAAAGTTTTATAGCCAAAGATCTGTAGACAATCCCTATTCAGTGTGCAGCAGGCTCTTTTGTACAGCTCCCAGCCCCCAGCCTCTCTACCCCTCCCAAGTGCTGTGTACTGTAGTGATGCTGAAGAAATCTGCAGAGCCAGTTCTGCTTCAAGTGTGCAGTAGCCAATTGAAAAACATTGGTTCTCAACTTACCTGTGCAGAAAGTGAGGAGGGGAGGGGGACCCATCCAAAGTTTTGCAGGGGGGCCCAGTGATTTCTAGTTATGTCCCTAGTCAAATTGATCCACCGGTTAAATCTGGCAAACAACCTGTTATCAGTTGGTCATCTGTTTTTTTTGTCAGCCGTACACACGCCCATGCCCAACTATCTTCCAACAGACAGTTGGGCAGATTGTTGGTACTTGTGTATGAGCCTTCAGCCAATGGTGCAATAACGCCTGTAAACCCTACATTTTGTTATTTATGAGGTAAGTCTCTAGGGCAGCACGGTGGCGTAGTGGTTAGCTCTCTCGCCTTGCAGTGCTGGGTCCCTGGTTCGAATCCCAGCCAGGGCACTATCTGCAAAGAGTTTGTATGTTCTCTCTGTGTCTGCGTGGGTTTCCTCCGGGCACTCCGGTTTCCTCCCACATGCCAAAAAACATACGGATAAGTTAATTGGCTCCCCCTAAAATTGGCCCTAGACTACAGTACTTACACTACATAATATACACATATGGCAATGGTAGGGATTAGATTGTGAGCTCCTTTGAGGGACAGTTAGTGACAAGGTATATATATATACACTGTACAGCGCTGCGTAATATGTCGGTGCTATATAAATAATAAATAATAATAATAATACTTACCTTGTATTTTGTTTTTAACATTTTAAATATTTTATTATTTTGGGGTGCCTCTTTACCCCCGTGTTGTTAATCTCCACCCCTTTTTTTTGGGGGGGGGGGGGGGTGAAACCAGCTATCTGCTGGAGACCGTCTTCTATGAGTGCTTCCAACTAGAGATGGCCCGAACCTCCGATTTTCGGTTCACGAACCACGTTCGCAAACCTACCGCGAAAGTTCGGTTTGCGCAAATTTTCGCGAACCGCAATAGACTTCAATGGGGAGGCGAACTTTGAAAACTAGAAAAATTTATCCTGGCCACAAAAGTGATGGAAAAGATGTTTCAAGGGGTCTAACTCGATGGACGTATGTCTTTTATCAACCAAAATAACTATGTAACTATGTAACACCTGTAGGGGGGCATGGCGGAGTGGGATACACGCCAAAAGTCCCCGGGGAAAAATCTGGATTTGACGCAAAGCAGCGTTTTAAGGGCAGAAATCACATTGAATGCTAAATTGCAGGCCTAACGTGCTTTAAAACATCTTGCATGTGTATACATCAATCAGGGAGTGTAGAGTTCTGCTTCACACTGACACACCAAACTCACTGTGTAACGCACCGCAAACAGCTGTTTGCGTAGTAACGGCCGTGCTGGACTGGTGCGCATGCCTCATTTATTTTGATAAAGGGCAGGTACTGAACACTTTTGTGACTTAGGCGACTTCTCTTCTCAGTGACAATGCCTCCAGCTGCGCTGAAGGTCCTTTCTGACAGGACGCTTGAGGCAGGGCAAGCCAGAAGTTGGGTGGCAAATTGTGACAGCTCTGGCCATAGTTCAAGCCTGCGCACCCAGTAGTCCAAGGGTTCATCGCTGCTCACAGTGTCTACATCCACACTTAAGGCCAGGTAGTCGTCTACCTGCCGGTCCAGGCGTTGGTGGAGGGTGGATCCGGAAGGGCTAAGGCGAGGTGTATATGCAGTAATGAGGTGGGTTCACTGAACACAACAGCTAGGTATATGCCGTGATGAGGTGGGTTCACTAAACACAACAGGTAGGTATATGCAGTGATGAGGTGGGCTCACTGAATACAACAGCTAGGTATATGCATTACTGGGTATTACAATGTGCACCTGTCACACACACAGATAGTCACTGAATGTGCTGTGCCTGGCTGGCAGTGGCACATACACAGTATGAATTAGCATAGCTGTCTATGCAACACAAGTGTCAGTGGGACACACAGAAAAAAAAATAGATCACAAGAACAAGATTAGCTCTCAAAAGAGCTGTTGAGGGGTGCTATTTTAGCAATAAGAATCAGCAAGGAGCAAGCTAACAAGCCTACAAGAGCCTAACTAATCTTTCCCTATGAGAGAGTCTGATGCAGATGTCCCTTCACTAATTACTGCAGGCACACGAGTGAGTATAATGGCCGGTGGTGCCTGCCTTTTATAAGGGGGAGGGGGGCTCCAGGAGGGAGTGTAGCCTGATTGGCTACAATGTGCCTGCTGACTGTGATGTAGAGGGTCAAAGTTGACCCTAATGGTGCACTATGGGGCGAACCGAACTTCCGGAAAAGTTTGCCTTACATGGCGAACGCGAACCACCGGAAGTTCTCCGGGAACCGTTCGGGCCATCTCTACTCCCAACCAGACAGAGTGATCTGTCCAACTAAGCGGGGTCCGTTTGATCCTTCCACATGTGTAATTGGTGGTTGCTGGTCTAGCAACCAGGGTTTATGCTTGGCATACATCACAGAGCACCTTGACAACCCTGCCTCCTACGCCAGGATCCTGTTCCTAGATTTCAGCTCTGCGTTCAACACGATCTGCCCAGACATCCTGCTCACAAATCTGACGTGGTTCGGAGTTGACCCCACCCTTCGAGCATGGATCGAGGACTTTCTGACAAACAGAACGCAACAGGTGAAGCTCGGCAACTGCTACTCCAGCATCAGAACCACCAATACAGGGGCTCCACAAGGCTGCGTACTGTCACCACTACTGTTCTCCCTTTATACCAACAATTGCATATCATCCGCGGACTCTGTGAAAATCATCAAATTTGCAGACGACACCACCATCATTGGCCTAATTGGCAGCACCGGGGAGCATGAGTACCGCAGCGAAGTAGAGAGAATCTGTAACTGGTGCAGTGACAATAATCTAGTACTCAACGCAGCAAAGACCGTTGAACTAGTCCTGGACTTCAGGAAGAATCCTCCCCCCCTCCCACCTGTCCTCATTGGGGGTACCGAAGTCTCTAGGGTGTCATCTGTGCGGTTCCTCGGCACGACTCTCACCAGCAACCTGAAGTAGGGGCAGAACACCACCAAAATTCAGAGGAAGTCTCAGCAGAGGCTGTTCTTCTTGCGCCAACTGAAGAGATTCGGCATGCCCAGGGAACTGCTGACCAGCTTCTATACTGCCACTATAGAATCCATCCTCTGCTCCTCAATCATCGTCTGGTACATGGGCGCAACGGCCAGCGATAAATACAAACTGCAGAGAGTCATAACAGACGCAGAAAGGATCATCGGGTCTCCTCTTCCACCCCTAGAACTCCTCCACTCTGCTAGGATGAGGAAGAGGGCCACTGTGATCTCCCGTGACCCCTCCCATCCAGGCAGTTGCTACTTCAAGCTCCTCCCACTGGGCCGCCGCTACAGGACTATACCATGCAAAACCACCAGACGGAAGAACACCTTCTTCCCCCAAGTGGTTCGGCTGCTGAACTCCAATCTCCCCCTGTCAGGCCTGCCTTCTGGCGTGCCCTAGCGGGGCCTTCCAGACAGTTTTTGCCGCTTCTGCCTTGATTCTCACTGCCCAGGGCAGCATGGGGGGCCACCAACATCATCACTATTAACATTAACATCATCATCATTTATCATTATCATCATTACTATTATTATTGAACTGTCCCTGCACTGCACGGCAGGAAGAACACTAACTGTTGACCGGGGTCCGCACTACTGAGGGTCAGACCTATACCATTACTGTAATTCCAACTGTTGTGTTGTGCGTCTTGTCTTCCTATACTATGCCCAGGGGCGTAGCAATAGGGGGTGCAGAGGTAGCGACCGCATCGGGGCCCTTGGGCCAGAGGGGCCCCGGAGGACCCTCCCTCAACCACAGTATTAGCTCTCTATTGGTCCTGTGCTCATAATAATCACTTCTATAGATACTTTGAACAGTGGTAATCATTAACAAACTACTTCCCATTCCCTTCTTGCACCTCTGACACTGTAGTTGCCATTGGCAGGGATTGCTATGTATAGAGTGCTTGGGGGGTAATCAGTAACAAGCTGCTCCCCATCCCCTTCTTGCACCTCTGACACTGTAGTTGCCATTGGCAGGTTTTTGTGCGCCGTATTAATTGTTATGTATAGAGTGCTTGGGGGGCCCCATTGTAAAACTTGCATCGGGGCCCACAGCTCCTTAGCTACGCCACTGACTATGCCTATGCCCAGGGCCGGGCCGAGGCATGGGCTGGAGAGGCTCCAGCCTCAGGGCGCAGTGTAGGAGGGGGCACATAATTCATTCAGCTGTCTTTCCTAATTGTGTTTGAAGCAGAAAGAAGTAAGAAAAGGAGATACATAGCAGTGACTGCAAGCCAGATAACTAGATATTAAGGTGTTGGGGAGGTTGTGGGCCCTGTGGCGGCTCTTAGTCTAATAGCAATCAGTGTGTGATGGCTGGGGTGGGAGGGATGGAGGGGCGCACTTTGGTGTCTCAGCCTTGGGTGCTGGAGGACCTTGTCCCGGCTCTGCCTATGCCATGTGTACCACAAATAATTCCAAGTATAGCCCTGCTGTATTTGGCGAAAATAAAACTGATTCTGATTATTATTATTTTATTATTTAGTATTTATATAGCGCCAACATCTTCCGCAGCGCTGTACAGAGTATATTGTCTTGTCACTGTCCCTCTGAGGGGCTCACAATCTAATCCCTGCCATAGTCATATGTATGTATTGTGTAGTGTTATGTAGTGTCATACAATATACAATACAATAACATTTGTAAAGCGCTTTTCTCCCATAGGACTCAAAGCGCATAAGTCATATGTATGTATTGTAGTCTAGGGCCAATTTAGGGGGAAGCCAATTAACTTACCGTATCTGTATGTTTTTGGGATGTGGGAGGAAACCGGAGTACCCGGAGGAAGCCCACACGGACACGGGGATAACATACAAACTCCTTGCAGATGTTGACCTGGCTGGGATTCAAACCGGCAACCCAGCGTTGCAAGGCGAGAGCGTTAACCACTACGCCATCGTGCTACCCACTGGGTTTGTGAGTATATATCCCCATTAGCAATCTACTCCAATTTCCTCAAAGTTACTACATTATATTGGTCTCCCGAGTCTATATATTTTGAAATTTTCAACCTTGTCAATAAAATGGCTTTTAACCACCAGCAAGTAAGAAGATACTCAAAATAATTTTGTTAGTACTTTTTCACCTATTTGTTGGTATTTTTTCAATTGCAGATTGCTGAAAAGTTATTCTAAAAAGAAGTTGAAGAATTATCTCCAATGAGAAAACTCAGGAGAAGAAGTTAATTGCAAATGGGCCCTGTGATTTTTTTTTTTGAGTAGAGTGTTCTGTACATGCAGATAGGCACCCAATATAACAATTGTATAAACAGGAAGTAGCGTCAGACACTAGAAAGCGAAGCATCCGCGCTGGAACGCACGGAAGGTATGTGGATTTGCCGCTGCCCACCGCTGCACACACACAGTTATTGAAGCTGGAGGGGAGCGCAGAGGGGAGAGCCCGAGTGTGGTCACGACTTTCCCCTCATGCTGCGACCCATCAAGCCCCCCAAAATGGGCCTGAGCGGGCCCCAGGGAGGGGGGTCTGCTCAGAAATTGTTCAGGGGGGCCCGGTGGGTCTTAGTTACGCCCCTGGCCTGAGATGGGCAAAAACCGCCGTTCCCGTGGGCCGCAATGGCCCACTTTCACTTTCGTGACCTCTGGGTCACGACACTGCACTGAGAGACGAAGCGGCAAAAGGCGTAGCCAGGGAGAGAGAGCTGCCCAACAACATATTTTTCTTATGAAATCTTTATGGTATGCGTGACTAGGGGCTGGGGGCGTGATCAGGGGTGTGGCAGGGGCATGGTTTAAGTGTCCCTCTTTCTCATCTCAAAAAGTTGGGAGGTATGCCTAAGTGCTTTTGAAAATAAAGAAAAACCCAGAGAACCCCCTCCATGAGGAGATGGGCTAGTCTAAAATCTGTCGGTTCTGTCAGATTTCTATTACTTACAGTAAGTGACAGCGACATAGGAGAAAAGTAATCTACGGCTCATTTTACCCAGGAAAAATCGTACTTCAAATTTGTATAGGTTTACATATATTTTATATTTTTTTACGATTTTCGCGACAGAGGTCCTTTAATGATTTATATAACACCAGCGTTAATGATGTCAAGGAGGCAGGGCATGGGTGAGCGAATCGGCCATTTTGCTCCACCAATCTCTGGCAGTAAGTGACACTTCACCTTTGTGAACCTGGCGGCCACAGGTCAGTGTCCCCCCCTCACATATTTCAGGGGAGCAGCAGAGGAGCTTTCGGTGGGCATACTTTGCAGGCATAAATTCAGCTGCCAGGCTTTGAAGTGAAGAATATGGACGTTTGTTTTTGTTTGTGACTCGGGCCTTATCACCTTAATGCCTCATCCATGTCTCCAAGAGTTACTGGCCAGCCAGATTCCCCAGCTTGTGTCCCAGAGAGGAGGGCAGTAAGGACCACCCCAGCTGCCAGACTCTGCTGATAAGGGTGATGGATGGAGGGGAGACTGGCTCCACTGATGGGCCTGATGCTTTCTGGGATCTTACAAGAGTCTGGAGGGCCCACATCCTCCCTGGAATGCTGAATGGGGAAAGGAGTAATGGGGACAGAAATTGAGGCATTTAGAGCATAGTGACAGCTTTAGTTTAGGCGTGTGACACTGAGATGGACCAGAGTGCCGAAATGCACAGAAGAACCATGCAAAGGACTATAGCAGTCCCACTGGGGACCACACTTCCAAATTAGAGAAAGTTTTGAGAGCAGACATATAATTTTGCCTGCTTAAAGAGACTCTGTAACAAAAAAAAAAAACATCCCCTGGGGGGCACTCACAGGAGAAGGAAGACTTAGGGTCCCAATGAGGCTTCCCCCTCCCCTGTAGCTGCAGGCAGTCCAGCACTGGCTCCCCCTAATGGCCCATACTCATGAGCTACATTTGTAGCTCGTCGCTAGCACACAGGAGCGTGTGCGCGCAGCGCGACAGATCAGCGACAGCTCGTCGCTGGGTCCCTCCGCATACACACTGCGGAAGAGGGACTAGCGGTGCGATGGAAGCTGTCGCCGACGTTTCTCCCCCCCGCCGGAAAATACGTGTACTGCCTATTGGTTGCTGACGCTAGTCCGCATACACACGCGGACTAGCGACAGTTGTGACGAAGTTGTGGCGGCAACTGTCGCCGGGCGATTGACCGCGCCAATCGCCTGGCAACAGCAGCGATGAGCGACGGTTCGGGGCGTGCGCGCCATACTCACGGGCGACCTGTCACCGCAACACGCGCGTGCCACGTGGTTGCGGCAACAATTGTAGCCCATGCGTATGGGCCATAAGTGTCCCGCAATCCTCCCCGGCAAGACTGACAAGGCTTGCTATATTTACCTTCCGGGGGCGCTGTAGCGGCTCTCAGCACAGAGATAGGCGGAAATAGCCGATCGCTGTCGGGTCCGCTCTACTGCGCAGGAACAGGAGACTTGCACCTGCGCAGTAGAGCTGCCCGACAGCAATGAGGTATTTCCGCCTATCTCCGAGGTGGAGAGCCGATACTGCGCCTGCGCTGGGGCCGGGAAGGTAAATATTTACATCCCCGCTGTTCGGAGGGCTGCAGCGAGACCGCCGTGGGACACAGGAGGACGGGGGAAGCCTCGATAGGATCCGGAGGCTTCCCCCACCCGAGGTGAGTACCCCCCAGGGGAGATTATCAAAGTTACAGGTTTTCTTTAAATGGAACCTAAACTGAGAAGGATGTGGCTTTTTCCTTTTCAAATAATACCAGGTGCCTGACTCTCCTGCTGATCCTGTAACTCTAAGGGCTGGAACCCACAGGAGCGCTTTTGGCAGCGTTTTGGCAGCACTGCGATACGCTAGCAGTTTGCCAAAACGCTGGGCTAATGTTAATGGATGGGGCAACTTCCACAGGAGCGTTTGCGTTTCCCAGAAACGCAAACGCAGGACCTGCAGCATTTTGGGAGCGTTAGCGCTTCAATGTAAAGTATTGAAACGCTAGCAGAAACGCTCAGCAAAACCTAAACTGAGCGGTTTTGCTAGCGTTTTGCGGTTCAGCACACTGTAACAAAATTAAAAATAATTCACAGGACCAATCAGGATAAAAACGCAAAACGCAAACCGCTAGGCACCCGCTGGGGAAAAAAATACAATGTTGCAAAACACAACCCAAAACGCGCATGAATCCGCTTGCAAACCGCTCAGACAAAACGCTAGCGGTTGCGTTTTGCGTTTGCGGTTTTCAGTGGGTTCCAGGCCTAATACTTTTAGCCACAGCCCCTGAACAGGCATGCAGATCAGGTGCTCTGACTGAAGTCAGACTGGATTAGTTGCATGCTTGTTTCAGGTGTGTGATTCAGCCACTACTGTAGCCAAAGAGATCGGCAGGACTGCCAGGCAACTGGTGTTGATTAAAAGGAAACATCCATATCTCTCTCAGTTAAGGTTCCCTTTAAAAATGCTTACCTCAGGAGGGGAAGACTCTGCATCCTAATGAGGCTTCCCCCGTCCTCCTACATCCCGGCGATCCAGCGCTGGAAGCCCCCTGAAAGTCAGAGAGGTAAATATTAATCTACTGCAATCCAGCATAGAATTGGCTCCCACTCGGGCTCTGGCGGAAATAGCTGAGCCGGATCTGGTCTGCTCTACTGCGCAGGCGCAACTACAGTAGAACGGACCCGATTGGGTCGGCTACTTTTGCCTGAGCCTGAACTTTAAGGAGTACCTTAAATATAAATGACAGTAGAAAGTGCTTTATACAGTGGCCTGACGAAGGGCATTGTGCGCCCGAAACGAGTGTGTCGTTGCCTAAATATTTTTGCTGAATGCATTAAGCCTATAATACTATTGATTGTTATATCCTTTTTTTGGATGATTGCTTACACAGACAAGGAGCTTCTTACAGAGACTTTTTGTGAATCCGTTTGTATTTGTGTCAATAAAGATTTTTGATATTTTTGTACCGCAAGACCTTGCAAGAATTCCTATTTATGGTCCTTTCTAATTACTACGGATAATTTATTGGGGGTGAAGTGGATTACCTCAAAAAGGACTTGAAGGTTTTTTATCCCTTTTTCTCCTTTGTAAAAAATGTGTACTCCTAACTAGATTACTACTGAAAAGTTTTTTGTAAACAGAAGTTAAAAATGATCTCCTAGGAGAAAACTTATGCTGCATACACACTTGAGATAAAAGTCTCTGGAAAAGGCAAGATCACAGACTAATTTTACCCCATTCCATGTAGTATGAGAGCCATACTCTACACAGTCTATTCTATGGAGCTGCTCTCCCCATCAGATAAAATATTTGCAAGATTCTGCACACAGAGATGCCCGTACACATTCAAAAGATCATTATCTGCAAAAGATCTCTTCCTGCAATAGATCCATTCCTGCAAAATGCATTCATAGTCTATGAGATCTGCAGATCCTCATACACACCTTGTTTAACAGGCAATCATCTGCATATCTGGCAATCATCTGCAGATCTGAAAATCCATCCTGGTGGATCTGATCTGCAAATGATCTGCAGATGATTGCCTGTTAAACAAGGTGTGTATGAGGATCTGCAGATCTCATAGACTATGAATGCATTTTGCAGGAATGGATCTATTGCAGGAAGAGATCTTTTGCAGATAATGATCTTTTGAATGTGTACGGGCATCTCTGTGTGCAGCATCTTGCTAAGATTTTATCTAATGGGGAGTGCAGCTCCATAGAATAGACTGTGTAGGTATGGCTCTCATACTACATGGAAGGGGGTAAGATTTCTGTCTGGTGGGGAGTGCAGCTCCATAGAATAGACTGTGTAGGTATGGCTCTCATACTACATGGAAGGGGGTAAGATTTCTGTCTGATGGGGAGTGCAGCTCCATAGAATAGACTGTGTAGGTGTGGCTCTCATACTACATGGAAGGGGGTAAGATTTCTGTCTGATGGGGAGTGCAGCTCCATAGAATAGACTGTGTAGGTGTGGCTCTCATACTACATGGAAGGGGGTAAGATTTCTGTCTGATGGGGAGTGCAGCTCCATAGAATAGACTGTGTAGGTATGGCTCTCATACTACATGGAAGGGGGTAAGATCTCTGTCTGGTGGGGAGTGCAGCTCCATAGAATAGACTGTGTAGGTATGGCTCTCATACTACATGGAAGGGGGTAAAATTGGTCTGTGATCTTGCCTTTTCCAAAGACTTTTATCTCAAGTGTGTATGCAGCATTAGGAGAAGTGAAGCGAGTGGCGGGAGGAGAGAGGGACAGTGAACAGCAGGCGTAGTATTTAAACAAATGGAAGATAAAACTATTAAAATATTACTTACAAAACTATGTTGCTAACAGGCACCACAGTAACAAGCATGTGGAGAATTCTATCTCCCCCGTGGATCTGTCAGAAATATCTTGTTAAAGTAGGATTATACTTCCAAAACTAAAAGTTCTGTAACTAGTCTTTCAGTTACATAACAGAACATTTGAAGGCATTCCCAAGCATTCCCTGTATGTAACAACATAAGCTTTCACTGCAGAGAATAGTATAAGAAAGCTTATCTCTTATGCTTGTTTCTGATGTGATTCAGACACTACTGCAGTCAAATAGATCAGCAGGGCTGCCAGGCAACTGGTATTGTTTGTATTGTTTAAAAGGAAATAAATATGGCAGCCTCCATATTCTTCTCACTTCAGTTGTCCTTTAAAGCAAACCTGAAGTGAAAGTAAACGTATGAGATAATGAATTGTATGTGTAGTGCAGCTAAGAAGTAGAACATTAGTAGCAAAGAAAAGAGTCTCATATTGTTTTCCAGTACAGGGAGAGTTAAAGAACTTCAGTTATCTATGCAAAAGAGCTTCTCTGAGCTATTCCACCCATTGGGTGGAATACAGTCCTGTTTTCTGAAGCACTTTAAGGACCACTCCAGCGAAAAAAGTAAGCAGGTAAAACCCTAGGGCAAACTTCGCTCTCCAGCTGTTAAGGAACTACAAGTCCCACAATGCATTGCAGGAGTCTGACATCCACAGTCATGATTCATAAAGGCAAATGCATTGTGGGACTTGTAGTTCCATAACAGCTGGAGAGCCAAGTTTGCAGGTCACGGCCCTAGGGGATTCTCAGGGTTTTCTCTGTTTTCAGAAGCATTTCCTGAACGGCAGTTTATCTGCCAAAACAGTTAGATACCATCCAGTCTCCCTACCCACTTGCACTCTATTTTGGCAGTTAGACTTAGCAACTGCCACTCAGGAAATGCTTTTGAAATCAAAGAAAACCCTGAGAGTCCCTCATGAGGTGATGGACTAGTCCAAAACCCGTCGGTTCTGTCTTTAACTGCTTACTTTTTTCGCTTTAAAGCGGTATTGTCACCATAAAAATCAAATTTCAACAGCAACTGGTCTGAGTGTATTAAGTGATAAAGACGCTAATCCTGCATTAAAAACTAGCAAAAAACGTTTTCTACTGTTATGGTTTGGAGTTATCACATATCTTAGGAGCACTGGCCCTAGTGCCAAACAGTGCCAAAGAGTTGAATGCTGGGAGTTCTTTTCATCTATAATATATTCCTCCTCTTCCATTTATTTCCCTGCCAGCTTCTTATCTGAAACTCCTCTGATTACTTGTGTTTACAAGCAAGGCTGAGGTGACTCAGTGATTGGAGGATAAAACAGTGCAGTTGCTAGTATACACCTCAGTGGGAGTGTCTGAAGACTCTGGGAGGAGGGCAGCTAATGAATACACAATGAGCAAGAGAAGGGAGGGGGAAAACAAGAGTCAGGGAGGATATGATGTCAGCATTAGCTTGGCAAGATGGCCACTGCCTAGAATAGGATTTTCTGCTTTTCCTTTATAAAATTCACAGGAATCAGTATGTGGATAGCACAATACATCTGTTATGCAAGTAGAACTAGTATTTATCTACTTACATATGTGTTTTTTATTTCTAGGTTAGCATGGGTGTCACTTGTTCTTTAAACAGCCAAGAAACAGTTACTGCAGTAAAGTTCAAATGGATATTATTTCTGCTTTGTTTTATAGCTTAAAAGACAGAGTGTGGTTTCTAAACTGCAAATATGACAGAATGATGCAATGTTATGAAAAAAAAAAGCTATAGAACTGAAAATAAAAATATGAGACTCATATTATCCCTACAACACATACAATTCATTATGTCATAAGTTTTTCCCGCTTGAGGTTTGCTTTAAATGCTAAGATTTATACTTTATAAAAAAAAAAAGGCACTGTTTTTTTCTTTTTGGTACAGCGCGAGTAAGTAAAAAAATGGTGGGAAAAGACGATAGCCGCGTTCGCTTATCACTGTACTGAATCTAAACGGCGTAAAATCGTGTGCCTTTGCTGCAGCTCCTCGCGCTTTATTAACACCTCCGTGCAGCCAAAATTGTATTTTTACTCTGGATAAAATTATAAACGTCCCTCTTAAAACGCTCTCCTCGCCAAGCTGGCATGTTGAGGTGTAATAATGCGCCGCATATTACCTAACACCCCGTATATCATGCGCCTCCGCGGCCGGGAAGAAAGGTGCGAGGGGAGGAAAGTGTATTTTTTTCGTATCACATAAAACAGTCCATGTAGGGGATATTAATTGCTTAAAGCCCTTTTAAATTCACGTATAAAAAGCGATCAAAGCGGATGGGAATATTGCGTACATGCGTAATCCTGTGGAATGTTTATGGCCAAACCCCCTTTGACTGTAGTAGGTTGGGGTTGCTTTGCAAAAGCATAATCTTTCCCATCGGTACAATATCACATCATGCATACATTGGCAATGGGATAGAACGTTATCGTTAATATAAATATGTTCCTTATTTGTTCTGTTCCCGGCATCGTCATCATAAAACAGGATATTTAATGCAGGCAAAGTCTACCAAAATGTGCTCATAACAAAGACACCATAGAGGCTGTACTAGTTATGGGGTGGATACACGAAAGTGCGGTAATATTGCCGGCATGCACAGACATCACGAGGCAATATTACCTTTACTACCGACACTGGGTACTGTTGGTACATGATTAGCATGGCCCCTACTAACAGTAATGCTCGTTAGTAAGGCGTGTTACCATAGCAGCGGTCGCGCTAGTCGAGTGCCGCCGATGGTAATATTGCTATAAGGTATTATTCCATTACTACCGGCAGTGTTGCTTGCCAATTTTCGCATTAAATTTTTGCATCGAAAATGCTATTTTCGATTGCAATTTTTTTTTTTTTTAGAACAAACAACTTGTATTTTTTTTTAGTTTTCACAGTTTTCGCGAAAACACAAAAAATATATTTTTACCACTAAAAATTGTGAAAAGTGGGGAAAAAAAATGAATGCAAAAAGAATATTGGCATTTTTTCTTATCACTGACTAGCGGCACTGTGTACTGTGGCATAGTACACAGGGGCAGCACAGTGGCGTAGTGGTTAGTGCTCTCGCCTTGCAGCGCTGGGTCGAATCCCAGCCAGGTCAACATCTGCAAGGAGTTTGTGTGTTCTCCCTGTATCTGTTTGGGTTTCTTCCGGGCACATCCCAAAAACATACAGATAGGTTACATAGTTACATAGTTATTTTGGTTGAAAAAAGACATACGTCCATCGAGTTCAACCAGTATAAAGTACAACACCAGCCTGCTCCCTCACACATCCCTGTTGATCCAGAGGAAGGAGAAAAAACCCTTACAAGGCAAGGTCCAATTAGCCCCAAAAGGGAAAAATTCCTTCCTGACTCCAGATGGCAATCAGATAAAATCCCTGGATCAACATCATTAGGCATTACCTAGTAATTGTAGCCATGGATGTCTTTCAACGCAAGGAAAGCATCTAAGCCCCCTTTAAATGCAGGTATAGAGTTTGCCATAACGACTTCCTGTGGCAATGCATTCCACATCTTAATCACTCTAACTGTAAAGAACCCTTTCCTAAATAAATGGCTAAAACGTTTTTCCTCCATGCGCAGATCATGTCCTCTAGTCCTTTGAGAAGGCCTAGGGACAAAAAGCTCATCCGCCAAGCTATTATATTGCCCTCTGATGTATTTATACATGTTAATTAGATCCCCTCTAAGGCGTCTTTTCTCTAGACTAAATAAAACCAGTTTATCTAACCTTTCTTGGTTAGTGAGACCTTCCATCCGACGTATCAATTTTGTTGCTCGTCTCTGCACCTGCTCTAAAACTGCAATATCTTTTTTGTAATGTGGTGCCCAGAACTGAATTCCATATTCCAGATGTGGCCTTACTAGAGAGTTAAACAGGGGCAATATTATGCTCGCATCTCGAGTTTTTATTTCCCTTTTAATGCATCCCAAAATTTTGTTAGCTTTAGCTGCAGCGGCTTAGCATTGAGTACGATTATTTAACTTGTTGTCAATGAGTACTCCTAAGTCCTTCTCCAAGTTTGATGTCCCCAACTGTATCCTATTTATTTTGTATGGTGCTAGTCCATTAGTACGTCCAAAATGCATGACTTTACATTTGTCAACGTTGAATTTCATCTGCCATGTATGTGCCCATATAGCCATCCTATCCAGATCCTGTTGCAATATGACACTATCTTCCTGAGAGTTGATGATTCTGCACAATTTTGTATCATCTGCAAAAATAGCAACATTGCTCACTACTGCATCTACTAGGTCATTAATAAATAAATTGAAGAGCACTGGACCCAGAACAGACCCCTACGGGACCCCACTGCCAACAGTCTCCCATTTTGAGTACGATCCATTGACCACAACTCTTTGTTTTCTGTCCATTAGCCAGTTCCCTATCCATGAACACAGACAGGTTAATTGGCTCCCCCCTAAAATTGGCCCTAGAGTAGACTATGATACATGCACTACACAATACTTAATACATACATAGACATAGGACTATGGTAGGGAATTACATTGTGAACCTCTCTAAGGGACAGTTAGTGGCAAGACGATATACTGTACTCTGTACAGCGCTGCGGAAGATGTTGGCGCTATATAAATACTAAATAATAATAAATGATTAGGGTGGTCGCTACTAACGGCAACGCTTGTTAGTAATGCGTGGTACCAAAGCAATGCTTGCGCTAGTCGAGTGCCACCGGTCACGCTAATAACGTAACTCGTGGTACACAATGCCAGTAGTGAGGGTAATATTCGTGTGATGTCACTATTACTTCCAGTGGCATAACTAAGGCTCTTGGGGCCCCAAAGCAAGTATTACACGGGGCCTCAAGCACTGCATTGACATGAAGCCCCAAAACCCACCAAGGACAGCTGCAGTGTCAGAGAGGTGTAATCAGAGTAAAGGTGGCCACTAACGGTCTAATTTCTAGCGAAAACTCGTTTGAGCAATCAAAAATTCTGATTGGACACAATCATTTATGAACGAGTGAAAAAAATGTTGTTCGAATGAATTTTCGTCGAACCAAAATTTGGATTTTCTTGTTGGTTGTGATAGATAGGAAGCAAAGATTGGTTTGTTGATGGTGTAGTGAACGATGTATTACAATATTTCACTTCCGATCAGAATTTCTAATCGCTCGAACGATTTTTCGCTAGAAATTGGACCGTTAGTGGCCACCTTTAGGAAACAGTTAACAGATACCACTATGCAATGCTCATGTGTGCGAGAGGGTGTACGAGAGAGAACGGCGCCGGAGACTTGGGCGCAGGATACTGCCGGTATATGGCTGATCCTGCTGCTGCACAAGTCCCGGCTGTGTTAATTACGGTACTATTCCCCCTCCAGGTCGCCATGGATGGTGGGGAATGAAATAATAATAATGTGTTTTATAAGTAACTTCAGCTTCGTCTTCTGATGGCGCCGAAGTTACTCCCTGTGCTCTGCTATATCAGTAATTCCTATTATGGCCTATGGTGGCACCGGCTGCGCCCAAATCTCCTGCGTTGGTTTCAGCGTGTTTGTGTAGAGGCGTTCATTACCAGCATAGCACCAATAAAAAGCTAATAATATGGATGTAGGAGGGCCCCTAGTGGACCCCTCTGGTCCAGGGGCCCCGGTTGGCAGCACCCAAGTAGAAGGAGGGGAATAGTGCTGCCCGCTGCCTGGGGGACATCCAGGGCACCTCAGAATAGATCCGGGGCACGTGCCACTGATCTTTGGGGCTAGCGACGCCCCTGACATAAACCTCATTAAACACTCAAAATACATGTTTACTTTTCATCGCTACGGTCACCTCGGCCAAGTTTAATCCTGCGTGTGTACATAGCTAAATCTGATGTAATTATCTTATGTAAGGGCAGGGAAGGTAGAAAATAAAATGAGAAAATGCCCACAATCTTTGGCCACATACCTTTTACAGCAGTGGAGACAGCTGTATTATCACAGGGAAAAAAAACAATACTATATATAAGCAGGCCCGGCCCTAGACTTTTTGCCGCCTGAGGCAATTTTCAAAGAAATCGCCGCCCCCCAACCCCCCCCAAGCCGTGGGTGTGGGGGGCCGCCTGAGCTGGAGGGGATAGCGGGCAGGAAGGGGGTATTGGGCCTAGCGGCGGGGAGGGGGGCAGGACCCCCCCCTCCCTCACCTGGGTCCCCCGTCCTCCGCTCCCCTCCAGCTTTAAAAAGTTCCGTGCTGGCTGCAGCTATGTGTAAGAGGCAACGGGCGGGGATCACTCACCTCTTCCTCGTTCCAGGCCAGCCTGCGCTCCACTGACGTCACTTCCTGCTACGCCGCAGGAAGTGACATCAGTGGAGCGCACGCTGGAACGAGGAAGAGGTGAGTGATCCCCGCCCGTTGCCTCTTACACATAGCTGCAGCCAGCACGGAACTTTTTAAAGCTGGAGGGGAGTGGAGGACGGGGGACCCAGGCGAGGGAGGGGGGGGTCCGACCCCCCTCCCCGCCGCTAGGCCCAATACCCCCTTCCTGCCCGCTATCCCCTCCAGCTCGGGCGGCCCCCCACACCCACGGACGGGCGGGTGCCGCCCCCCAGAAGTGCCGCCTGAGGCAAAAGTTTCACCCCGCCTCATGGGCGGGCCGGCCCTGTATATAAGTAGATAAATACTTGTTCTACTTACATAACATATGTATTGCACTGTCCACTTTTTTATTTCAGTGAATTTTATACAGTAAATAAAGAGAAAACTGTTCCAGGTATTTTCCATCTTTACTGCCTCTGACTGAAACCAAGCCTGATGTAATTTCCTCCCTTACTCTTTTTTTCTCCTAGAAACTGCACTGTTCCATCTAGCTTGCTTTGTAAACACATGTGAGCACAACATAGACCGCATTTAAGCAGCTTCTGCTGAGGGGTGAGGTGTATTTACCTTCTCAGCCTCATGTCACACTGAATTACCCTCAGCCAATCAGCGAGGAGCAGGAATGTGGGTGGGGAGATAACAAGCCTCCCTCTCCACAGCAATGTACCAGAATAGAGCCAGACTGACTGAGATAAGATTCATTACAGCAGAAACATTTATGATTATACTGGAATGCTTGCAATGCGGACTGCATGTAGACTAGATAATAAACACAGAGCAGAGTGGGTAAATGGAATTTGATTTTGTGGCTGACAATCCTGCTTTAAGGCCCATACCCACGTGATCTGAACTCAACCATGGGGGTAGATAATGACCGCCATGGCCAAGAATCGGGCGGTAACACCAGCGTACAGCAGGCCGCACACAGAGGCGTATCTAGAGGGATGCAGGCACGGCTTGTGCCATGGGCGCCATGGCTGCCTCCTCCTCCCTCATGCTTCACCAACATACTGAAGGATGCCTCTCAGGCATTTGTACCTGCTCTTATACTGGGGGACATCTCTCACTACCTATACTGGGGGACACCTGCCAAATCTATTCTGGGGGGGTTACTTATACTGAGGGGAACCTCTCATTACCTATAGTGAGGGACTACGTACACTGGGGGGACACCTCTTACCACTTATGCTAAAGAAGGCTATTTATACTGGGGAGACATCTCTAACTACATATACTGGGATGGCAACGTAAACATGGGTCTACTTATCCTAGGTGAGCTACCTCTGGCTACCTATACTAGGGTGCTACCTCTAGTTACTTTTACTTGGGGGTTAACTCTAGCAACCTATACTAGGGAGACTTGTATCATTGCAAGAAAAGAAGCTGTTATTATGGGACAAGGTGGTCTGAGGGGGGAGGCGAGGGGCGTAATTTCAGTGTTTGCCATAGGCGCTATGTCACCCAGATACGCCACTGCGGCCGCACGACAATCGTAGAGTTGTTAGTGCTTTGTCACCCTGCAGAGGTCAGTGCCTGATCCTTTGGGCATCAGAGATCCAGCAGATCATCACAAGGTGAGTATGTAGCTTACGGAGTTTCATATGCCAAGGAAAACTTTTCTTTACAGTGGAGTGATGCTTGCTGGGTATTCCAATATTATACAGCAATCTGTAGAAATTATATAATGATAACACTTCTTATTATTTCAGCGCTGCCTCTACGCAGCATCCATGAGACCGCAGTATGACTCGGAGGTGCTACAGAAGCTCTTCCAGTGTTTTGGCTGCCAGATAAGAGTTCTGCGGAGAAACCTCCACTCTTCAGGCATCACGCAGCACCCTCTCCACCTATCAGAGGAGCTGCAGGCTTCTCCATGTCATCACCCTGGTCCCCGCACCTCCACCTGTCAGATGGCTGCCTGGAACAGGAAACCAAGACACCTTCCCTGTCCACACCTCACAGCTCCAGAGCCAAGAGAGCCTCCTTCTGCTGACTGCCTAATACACAGATGAGGGCCCTGTCCTCCTTATCACAGCACATTCCAGCTTCTGCCAGAGGACGGGAGGGAAGACACACAGAAGGAAACTCTCTGCCACCTGATATATACAGCTTAAAGCTGGATTGTCACCATAAAAATCAAATTTCAACAGTTGCCAACTGGTCTGAGTGTATTAAGTGGTAAAGATGCTAATCCTGCATTCAAAACTTTTTCTGCTGTTATGGTTTGAAGTTATCACATACTTAAGGAGCACTGGCCCTTTAATAGTCAGTGCCAAACAGTTGCATGCTGGGAGTTCTTTTTATCTATAATATATTCCTCCTCTTCCATTTATTTCTCTGCCTAGCTGCTTATCTAAAACACAATCCTCTGCTCACTTGTGTTTACAAGCAAGGCTGAGGTGACTCCGCGATTGGAGGAGAAAAGAAAAATAAGTAAAGGGCAGAAATGACATCAGGATTTAGCCTCAAACTGTGGGCAAAAGACATGGTTCCCACCAGGAACAGAATTCTCTTCATTTACTATATAAAAACCACTGAAAACCACTCAAAACGTGGACAGTATAATACATGTGGTATGTAAGTAGATCAAGTATTTATCTACTTATATATGTGTTTTTTTCCCTGGCATAGTATGGCTAATCCTACTGCTTTAGAGTGAATGTCAAGATAAAAAAAAAGATACTTACCTAAGGATGGGGAAGGCTCTGGGTCCTAAAGAGCCTTCCCGTTCCTCTCCTGGTCCCCTCGTTCCAGCGCTGGCTCCCCCTTAGCAGTATTCTGTGCCACCGCAGGAGGCTTCGGAAGTTTTCGAGCGTCCAAGTACTCATGAAGACGGGAAGCCCCCAAAGATCTCAGAAGCCTCCAGTCCCGTGGCGGCAGATTGGAACGAGGTGAGTGCACTGGAACGAGTGGACCGTGTGAGGAACAGGAAAGCTCTATAGGACCCAGAGCCTTCCCTCTCCATAGGCAGGGCCAGCCCGCTCATGATTCCAAATTTCCAAGTGAGGCGACTTCCTCAGGTGGCAGAAGTCAGAAGTCTGGGGGCAGCACCAGGCAGAAACAGGAACTGAAGAGAGTGCCAGGCCAACCTTTACTAAGGGCAAGTCCGGGCAACTGTACCTAGCTACCAATACTGGGGGCACCTATACCTGACTACCTACCTACGCTGAGAGTGTTTTTTGGGGGGCTAATGGGGAAGGGGGAGGGGTTGTCATCCTTACAAGTTTGCTTCAGGCAGGAAAAAGTCTAGAACTGGTCCTGTCCATAGGTGAGGTTTTTTTGTTTTGTTTTTTTTATTCCATTGACATTGGCTTTAAAGGAAACCCGTAGCTCCCAGCTGTTCCTTTTTCAGAGGGGACAGTCCCTCTTTTGGAACTAACTCCCTCTGTCCCTCTTTCAGGACTCATCTACAGACCTATGTTAACGTGTTTGTTTTGTGTTTTGTTTTTTTTCAACTGACAAAAATGTGTTTTTTAGACTCTAAACATCATTTCTATAATTTAAGTTGATTTATTTCTTATTTTCAAATGTTAAAATAAGACAGAACTAATGATGACAGAGAGGACCAGTGTGATTTGTATTATAAAACTGTGTCTTTTGCTTCTGAATTCTTTCTGGTATCAGTGTCTAGGGGTGTGGTGGAGGTGTGGTTAGAGGCATGGTTAGTGTCCCTCTTTCTTATCTCAAAAAGTTGGGAGGTATGGGAAACCCAAGACTATATGGCAGCATTTATACTTACCTGGGGCTTTTTCCAGCTCCATGTACTCCATTGTCTCCCTCGTTGTCCTGGCGGCTTCCTTCATTAACAATAACATGACTGGAGCCTATTATTGGCAAAGATTGGAGCCACTCGGGAGGATGGCGAGGGAGGCAACAGATTACATGGGGCTGGAGAAAGGCCCAGTTAAGTATAAATTTTGCCGTACGTGCTGTCTCTGTCACACTTTAACCATTTTAGCGGAATGGATGTGACTGTCACGTCCAATGGGCTGCTGCTCACGCCCGTGCGCTCCCGTGCCGCCCCCCGTTAGCCCGGAGATCAAAGAATGGGAACATAGTTCACATTCGTTGATCTAAGTCCCCAGAAGAAAGACCTTGTCAGAAGCCGCAGTCTTTCTGAGAAAAAAAAAGTTTCCCGTCCTCTCTATACTTCCCGGAAGCGAGAGCGTTCGCTTTCAGGAGTAAAAAAAAAAATCCATCTTGTGGCCAAATAGCAAAACTACATCCACATACATTTTTTTAATTAAATAAACACACATTATTGCATTTAAAATTAACTGTTTACCTCCCACACCCAAAATTACCCAAATAAAAATACAATAAAAAAAACAAAACAAAAAACATAAATAGTTAGCTAAGGGTCTGAACTTTTTTCATATGCATGTGAAGAGGGTGTATTACTAATATTTTTAAAATTATAAGCTCTGTGATGGATGCAAAACTGAAAAAATGCACCTTTATTTCCAAATAGAATATTGGCACCATACATTGTGATAGGGATATAATTTAAATGGAGTAATAATCGGGACAAATGGGCAAATAAATTACATACGTTTTAATTATGGTAGCATGTATTATTTTAAAGCTATAATGGCTGAAAACTGAGAAATAATGAATTGTTTCAATTTGTAATATTCCTGTTAAAATGCATTTAGAAAAAAATAATTGTTAGCAAAATGTACCACCCAAAGAAAGCCTAATTAGTGGCAGACAAAACAAGATATAGATCAATTCATTGTGAGAAGTAGTGATAAAGTTATTGGCGAATGAATGGGAGGTGAAAGTTGCTTAGATGCATAAAGTGGTTAAAGAGGACCTGTAGTGACAGTCAATAACTTAATAAATAAAATCTGTTTACTTTTCACAATATTAATTTATGAATTATTTAGTCAGTATTTGACCATTGTAAAAAAAGTCCTAACCCTGATTTATATCCTGAAATATATCACTGGTGGCGACATCTTTTATCCTTTCAAGTAATCTCTGTGAAATGTTTTTTTACTAGAAGTTCCACAGCCAGTGCAAAATATACCTGGTCTCCCAGAATGCTTGTGGGGGGGCGAACGGCTAAACAAGGCTAGACAACCTAGGCTAAATATCACTGGGAGGGCGGGACTACATATCAATATACAGCAATATAGAGCTATATGAAGTATTTGTGATGCTGAAACCAGAAGTATTACCATAAAAGTGGGTATCCTAAATAATTTACTGCATTCTACTATATGTCACAACAGGGCCTCTTTAATCCATTAGCAGCTTCAAATGATATGTTTCATTTGAAAGCTGCTGATGCAGTGTGAGCCTCTGTCAGCATAGCTGGATAGGCTGCCAAAGGAGCAGGTGGCAAGAAGCAGTTGCATTTACCTATTCTTCTCTTCCTCCACCGGCGGCTCTGAACTTCCGGCAGGACTTCTGGGTCCCGATCACTTCCAAGCACATGATGTGACATGTGATCGGGTCCAGTGCCACCTGGTGGTGGAAGAGGGCTGATGGAAGAGATGGAAGTGACTCTTCCACCACCGGGTGGCGCTGTAATGCTGACACAGTCTCCTGGATCCTGGTCACATGTCATATCATGTGATCCGAACCACAAAGACATGTCGGGGTTACATCGATGCTGCTCAGGGCAGCATTAATTGTGTATGTGTACAAATCTCCTTCTTCATTCCTGCAACCCAACAGCTGGAGGAAGAAACAGCTGCCTTGTGTCTGTCTGTGATTTCACAAGACTCTTTATCTGTGATTTTCTGCTCAGCAGATACTGCGTGTGTCTCTGCAAACAACAATCCTTCTAATCTGTAGATAACAGGCTGAGATAAGATCTCATACACACGCCCTACAGATGTAGCCCCTCAGAGACTACAGATGTCGCCAGTCTCCCTCAGCAACTCCATTTCTCCTCAATCAGGACAGTAGTGCCACTTCCTTCCTTCTGCTGTGCAAGTCAAATAATACACTGCTGCTCTCCTGCCTCCCCCTCCTCACTCACTGTCAGACTCCTCACACAGCACAACAAGCTGCTTTTCCCCAATGATGCTCTCCTGCCTCCCTCCTCCTCACTCACTGCCAGACTCCCCACACCGCACAACAAGCTGCTTTTCCCCAATGATTCCCTTCCCCCCCTCACTCACTTTCCGACTCCTTACACAGCACAATAAGTTGATTTTCCCCTATGCTGCTCTCCTCCCTCCCCCCTCCTTACTCACTGTCAGACTCCTCACACAGCACAACAAGCCACTTTTCCCCAATGATGCTCTCCTGCCTCCCCCCTCCTTACTCACTGTCAGACTCCTCACACAGCACAACAAGCTGCTTTTCTCCAATGATGCTCTCCTACCTCCCCCCTACTCACTCACTGTCAGACTCCTCACACAGCACAACAAGCTGCTTTCCCCAATGATGCTCTCCTGCCTCCTCCCTCCTCACTCACTGTCAGACTCCTCACACAGCACAACAAGCCGCTTTTCCCCAATCATGCTCTCCTGCCTCCCCCCTCCTCACTCGCTGTCAGACTCCTCACACAGCACAACAAGCTGCTTCTACCCAATGATTCCCCCCCCCCCCTCAATCACTGTCAGACTCCTCACACAGCACAACAAGCTGCTTTTCTCCAATGATGACCTCTTCACCTCGCTCTGCTCTCGCTTCTCCTCCTACTCTGACTTCATGCTGTAAGTGTAAACACACAGTACAAACATGCTGCTCCTGTAATCTGTGCCGCCTGATGCAAGTGTTTCACCTTGCTTCATCAGAGAACCGGCCCTGATTATAAGTTGGCAATGCACAGAGGGCTTGATTCACTAAACCTTGATAACTTATATCATGGCTGTGCTATCGTTTGTGCACGCATTTTTGCATGCACGCGAAGATGCTAGCGCAGCCGTGATATGAGTTATCACGATTAGTGAATAAAGCCCAGAGTGTGAATCGAGTCTAAAACACAAAATACAGTGTTTTACCTACCCTTTACTTTTTTACCGAATGTGAATTGGCACTGGGACCCACTAGGGCATTTTTGGGAGCGTTTTTGGATTGCCAACAATCGCCGGTTATTTCAAAAACAGCTTTGCCAATGTATTTAAATGGAACTGAACCCACTAGTGCAATTGGAATTACGGTTAATCGCAATCGCAGGACATGCAGCATTTTGAGTGCTCAATGTTAAGTATAGAAGCGATGTAAAATCACTTTGAAAAGCAATTTTGCAGCAATTTGGGGGCCGAGCGATTTGAATTTTAAATAAAGTTAATTGAACTTCCCGGGTTTCTTAATGGCCGGCTTCTATCCGTAGCCCCTCCCCCTAGCAGAAGAGGTCACAGGCGCTTCTCTGATTGGTCCTAGAGACATACCTATGACCTCTTCCATTAGGGGGAGGGGCTACAGACAGAAACCCCTCCCCTATTTGTAAATAAAGTTTATTATATTTACCATGTGTCCCAATGTCCGGCTTCTGTCCGTAACCCCTCCCCCTAATTGAAGAGGTCATAGGTGTGTCTCTAGGGCCAATCAGAGAAGCGCACGTGACCTTTTCGGCTAGGGGGAGGGGCTACAGACAGAAGCCGGCCATTGGGAAACCCGGTAAGTATAATAAGCTTTATTTAAAAATAAAAATGAAACGCTAATTGCAAACGCTGTACATTTTACTGTACAGCGCTTCAAAATGGAGTGAAACGCGATCACAATAGCCCTAGCAATCACTGCACACAGCGCTGCAGAGATTCCTAGTGGGTTCCAACCCTCAGTGAATTAACAGCTATAGACACAAACCACTGTTTGACCATCATCATCCCACCAGCACTGTCCCATCATTTTATACAGCCTGGCAGAGGCGTATCTACAGGGGTGCAGGGATGGCATGCGCCATGGGCGCCTCTTACTGGAGGCACTGCTCTATAGCATCTGTGGTGTTCTCCATACAGATACTAGTTTTTATCTGGAAGACATTCTGCTGCCTGGTTACTTCTTTTAGTGGAGCAAGCTGCCTGTTATTTGGGGGATTTACATAGGCTGACCTATTGTGATACCCCATTCTTACAGGCCATGCTTCACTTCAACTTGCACACAACCAATTAAACCAAGACTACAGTGTTTGCCATGGGCGCAGTTTTCCCTAGATACGCTTCTGCAGCCTGGCCATGAGCTGGAGGAGATCTCCATACCTGAGAGTTAGAAAAACCCATCCGAACGATGCATTACAACATAGCCAGATCTGGATCCCCGTGCTGTAAATTGTTTTCACCTGGTCAGTCGTTGTTTAGGAATTAAGTGACATTGACAAACACCCCCTTGTTTTAAATTACTCAGACATGAAGAGGGGCATTTTGGAGTTGACTGTACTATTCCTGACCCCAGTAATTATCTATTTAATCCCTTCCAGTGAGGAGGGGGGAGTATCTGTGGATGGAAGCTTTAACCCTCTCTGTTCCCACAAGACAGTCCCTCATTAGTACTATCATGTCTCTACCTCTACCCATGCCATACGCGAAGGGTTACATTCTGGGGGAAACTCAGTAACCTATGTTGGTCTAGTACAACTATATTAATGGCAGCTATAAAACAAACAAAAACACAACCAGATTTCACTGCTATAAAAGGTCAACAGCAGAAAGCCCCGACTTTAAGCAGGTAGAAGACTTCTAAGCTTCAAGATTATAATGTGTGTGAACTTACAGGTCCATGGAGGCCGCCATCTTGTCTCCAGATGTCTCCAGGAGATGCGCATCAGTGGGATCGCACACAATAAAAGAGAGTTAGCCTTGATCACAGCATGCCCATATTACTTTACCTAACGATTTGAGGCACAACACTTAGGTGGACTTTAAAAGTGGAACTGCAATCAAACTTTTCCTTATAACTTTGGAACAAATTTCAAGAACAAACTATTTCCCAGTTACCCAGTCCCAAAGAAAGCAGGTGCTGTGGACCTCCACGACTTCAGACCAATTGTCCTCCTAACCTCAAATGTTATGGAGCTCTTTGTAAGACTGGTCCTGTCACACCTGAAATTCACCACCAATGTCCGAACTGACTCTCTCCAGATCGCCCGCAGAACAAAACAGGTCCATAGACGATGCCATTAACATAAGTTTGGAGCACATCCTGTCCCATCTGGAAAAAACTGACACATATGCCAGGATTATCCACTTCAGCTCTGCCTTCAACACTATCAACCCCAACACCCTCTACGACAAAATGATACATCTCAACGTGCACCCTACCCTCTGCGTGTGGTTGTAGGACTTCCTTACAAACAGGTCCCAAATGGGGAAGCTTGGCACTCTTGCCTCGCGAGTGCAATCCACCAACAGGGGTCCTCTGAAGTATGTGTCTGTTCTCACTATACACAAACTTCTGCTCCTTACAGGATGACTCTGTCAAGGTGATCAAGTTTGTGGACGAAACCACCATCATAGGCATCTTAGACAGGAGCAGCGAGCAAGCTTACTGCCAGGAGGATGAGAAGATCTGCATCTGGTGTAGGGAAAATAAGCTTGTCCTCAACTCGTCAAAAACTGTTGAACTGACCATTGACTTCAGGCATAACCATCCTGAACTCCCCCCACTTCTCATTGAGGGCTCCAAGGCTCCGAGGTCACCAAAGTTCCGAAAGCTCGCCTTCTAGGGCCCAACATCTCCAGTGACTTAAGGTGAGAAGAATAAAATGCCAAAATAACACAGGAAAAAGGCCCAACTTCCTGTGGCAACTGAAAAACGTAGGCATGTCTCGGACCCTCTCGACTACTAGGTACTACAGGGGCGATCTGGGAGCAGTACATGGAGCCATGGAGGGCACTACAGACTACAAGGGCAATAGAGAGTCCTGCAGAGCATTATGGAGGGCACCCCAAGCTGCCATGGCATCAGAGGAAACCCTGCCCTCATAGGTAGGGCCCGTGTAGGGGAAACAGAGCATAACTGGAATGGGGGAAAATCCAAGGTCTGCCCTGGGGTGCTACAGGAGACTATCTAAGGATATATAGGGGGCAATCAAGAGTCCTATAAAAAGCAATAAAGATGGTATTAGAGGGCACTACTATAATGGGGGGGGGGGGAAGAGATAAAACACAGCTGGAATGGGGCAGTGCCAAGTCCACTCTGGGTCCATTGACCAACATTACCAATCAAAGCCCATTTCATATTTGTATCCTGAGAAATCTCCTCACCAGTTATAAACAGACTGAATTAGATGCAGCCAGGAACATGCAACATTTGCAGCAGCATTTAGCACGTCTGCTTTCAGAATCCATGAAAATGTTATGGGCCCCATATGAAATACATTTCAGGGCCTCTCTTTTGCCGCCTTAAAAAGAAAAAATTCTGCACCTCAAAGTTTGTGACCCAGTCCCAGAGGCCTACCTGATCCTCCCTGCCTGCAGCCCTGTCATGCCACACCTTGCAGGAGGTCTGAGGACCACACCAAGCATGCCACACCTTGCAGGAGGTCTGAAGACCACACCAAGCATGCCACACCTTGCAGGAAGTCTGAGGACCACACCAAGCAGGCCACGCCTTGCAGGAGGTCTGAAGACCACACCAAGCAGGCCACACCTTGCAGGAGGTCTGAAGACCACACCAAGCATGCCACACCTTGCAGGAGGTCTGAAGACCACACCAAGCATGCCACACCTTGCAGGAAGTCTGAGGACCACACCAAGCAGGCCACACCTTGCAGGAGGTCTGAAGAGCACACCAAGCATGCCACACCTTGCAGGAGGTCTGAAGACCACACCATGCATGCCACACCTTGCAGGAGTTCTGAGGACCACACCAAGCATGTCACACCTTGCAGGAGGTCTGAAGACCACACCAAGCATGCCACACCTTGCAGGAGTTCTGAGGACCACACCAAGCATGTCACACCTTGCAGGAGGTCTGAAGACCACACCAAGCATGCCACACCTTGCAGGAGGTCTGAAGACCACACCAAGCATGCCACACCTTGCAGGAGGTCTGAGAACCACACCAAGCATGCCACACCTTGCAGGAAGTCTGAGGACCACACCAAGCATGCCACACATTGCAGGAGGTCTGAAGACCACACCAAGCATGCCACACCTTGCAGGAGGTCTGAGGACCACACCAAGCATGCCACACCTTGCAGGAGGTCTGAGGACCACACCAAGCATGCCACACCTTGCAGGAAGTCTGAGGACCACACCAAGCATGCCACACCTTGCAGGAGGTCTGAGGACCACACCAAGCATGCCACACCTTGCAGGAGGTCTGAGGACCACACAAAGCATGCCACACCTTGCAGGAGGTCTGAGGACCACACCAAGCATGCCACACCTTGCAGGAAGTCTTAGGACCACATCAAGCATGCCACACCTTGCAGGAGGTCTGAGGACCACACCAAGCATGCCACACCTTGCAGGAGGTCTGAAGACCACACCAAGCATGCCACACCTTGCAGGAGGTCTGAAGACCACACCAAACATGCCACACCTTGCAGGAGGTCTGAAGACCACACCAAGACCTTGCAGGAAGTCTTAGGACCACATCAAGCATGCCACACCTTGCAGGAGGTCTGAGGACCACACCAAGCATGCCACACCTGGCAGGAGGTCTGAGGACCACACCAAGCATGCCACACCTTGCAGGAAGATCTCCCTTCAGTCATCTATAGCTACCTAATAGCATGCCACACCTTGCAGGAGGTCTGTCTGAAGACCATACTAAGCATGCCACACCTTGCAGGAAGTCTGAAGACCACACCAAGCATGCCACACCTTGCAGGAGGTCTGAAGACCACTCCAAGCATGCCACACCTTGCAGGAAGTCTTAGGACCACACCAAGCATGCCACACCTTGCAGGAAGTCTGAGGACCACACCAAGCATGCCACACCTTGCAGGAGGTCTGAGGACCACACCAAGCATGCCACACCTTGCAGGAGGTCTGAAGACCACACCGAGCATGTCACACTGCATTCCACTGACCAGATCTCCCTTCAGTCATCTATAGCTACCTAATACTGAGGGTACTTCTCCCTTGCGGTGTGGTACAGTGGGTGTTTGCAAGTTCATGGAGGGGATAAGTCTAGGGTGCAAGGACATCTGTGCCTATAGGCTCCTGTAATGTAAATCCGGTCCTGGTGATAGGTCAGAATCAGAATCATTTTTATTTGCCGAACTCGATTGGGTCATTCCCGGAATTGAGTTTGACACTTACATAGCTCAGAGTAAAGCAGAAATATAGATAGGTGATGCCACAAAGCACGATTAACAACAAAGAGCAACAAAGAGCAGTGTACAACAAGACAGCAAGATACATTACAGAAGCAGAGTTTCACTAGACAGTTTAACAGTCTGTCGTGCTGCAGCCTTAAGGGGGGAAGAAAGTGTGTGTGTGTGTGGGGTGGGGAGGGGGTGCTGGAGATGGGAGGGCAAGGAGGAAGTTCAACAGGTTGACAAAAGAGGGAAAAAACGAGTTACTGTGCATTAAAGTTCTTATGGAGATGGCCCGAAACCTGCGGCCTGATAGTAGTCAACGGAAGAAGCGTCGTTAGCAATCCTCGATACTCTGGAGCGCAGTCTGGAGTTGTGAAGCAGGTCAAGTGAGGGGAGGAGTCTCCCGATGATCTTCTCCACCGATCTGATGACCCTCTGTTGTTTGTATCTGGTGGAGGAGCCGGCTTACCAGACCTTTAAGTTGCTCTCCTCAACGAAGCTTCTAATAAAACCTAACCTAGAGCAGAGCCTTCTGGTCCTCCTAGAACGTGGCCCGAAACACAGACGGCCATATTACAAGTTCTCTCCGCCCCGGGACAGGCGCACAGCTGGAGACCGGTCATAATTCTGCTCCTCCTCGATAGAGAAAGATGAGCGATACGGCTCGCTTACAATAAATTAGAAAAGAGACGTAAAACTACTAAGAATTTAAGTGCGTCTGTCTCCCATAAAACAGAACAGCCTAATGTATATAATATATATCGCTCGTGCAGCTGCACAAAAATAGAAAAAAAAGCAAATCCTACTGAATTCCCAATGCCTCCAATGAGAACCAGCTGAGCACCTAAGTATAGAGGAGGGCGAAATGAGGCCTCATTAGCACCAAGTCCTTGTGGGAAATGACCCAGGCGGATGGAGCGGAGCCCAGCAGATGGGGCGGAGGGCCGATGGAGCAGGCCAGCTTTTAAGCCTTCATTAGCTCGGCAGTCTTGGCATCTCTCCTGGATTCCAGACAGGTTAACGTGAAAAAGTCCTCCACTTGCTGCCGCGGCTCAATTGGATAAATATGTGCTCTTAAATGTCAGTGGAGAAGTAATGACTATGGGAAAATCTGGAGGAAATATGGAGTAGGGGAACAGGCCGAAAACCTTTGGGCACAGGCTTGGTGTTAGAAGGAGACTAAAGCCTTAAAGAAAACCTGTAACTGTAATTAAAAAAAAGTTCCCCTGGGGGGTACTCACCTCGGGTGGGGGAAGCCTCCTTTTCCAATCGAGGCTTCCCCGTCCTCTTGTATCCCACGGGGGTCTCGCTGTGCCCCTCCGAACAGGGGGATGTAAATATTTACCTTCCTGGCTCCAGCGCAGGCGCAGTATCAGCTCTCCGCTCAGAGATAGGCGGAAATAGCCAATCGCTGTTTGCTCGCTCTACTGCACAGGCGCAAGTCTCCTGTTCCTGCGTAGTAAAGCGGATCCGACAGAGATCAGCCATTTCTGCCTATCTCCGTGCTGAGAGCCGCAACCGCGCCCCCGCTGGAGCCAGGAAAGGTAAATATATCAAACCTTGTCATGCTTGTCGAGCGAGGATTGCGGGATGCTTCTGGGAGCCAGCGCTGGACTGACTGCAGCTACAGGGGAGGGGGAAGCCTCATTGGGACCCTGAGGCTCCTCCTCCTGAGGTGAGTACCCCCCAGGGGATGTTTTTTTGTTACAGAGTCTCTTCAATGATACCAAACATATGAAACAACAACAACGACAACAAACAACATTTGTAAAGCACATAAGAATGGCTCAGACCAGTATTTGGGTAAAGAGGAAGAATTCTTGTCCACAAATGCCAGGCTAAACAGGTGGCTTTTCCGTCTGGATTTAAATACCCCCCAAGGATGGGGCTGTCTTTACTGAGTGTGGTAGGGAATTCCAAAGGGTAGGGGCCGCATGACAGAAAGCTCTGTCTCCAAAGGTTTTGAGGAGCACTCTGGGAGTGACCAAGTTTATAGAACTTGCTGATTTGAGGTTGTGAGGTGTGGTGCAGTTTCAGCAAGTCCTTCATGTATCCAGGGCCCAAAATGTCAACAGTCCAATCTTGTAGAGTATTTTACATTTTACAGGTAGCCTCTAGCCAGTGCAGTGATCGAAGAATCAGTGTAATGTCACAGTGGTGAGGCTGGTTTGCACCCTAAGCATATTGCATCCAAGGCCAGGACAAGGTTCTCTAGCAGATTCCAAAGGACAACCCCCTCCCTAAGTTAGATAGGTAGCCCTTTGTGGCCTCAGTATTAGGTATTAAGTATAGTTAGCCAGTATGAGGAAGCCCCCTCCCCAAGTTAGATAGCCAGATGAGGCTCCAGTATTAGGCAGCCCCCCTCCCAATTTAGACATCCAGATGTTCCCTAGTATTAGGCTGCCCCCTCCACAAGTTAGATAACCAGATGTCCCCACTAGAGGGAGACAAAGAGGAAATGCTGGTGCCTCCTCAACCTCTGACTTGGCCCTGATTGCATCTGTGTGGCTAAACACATCATGTAGCCAGCTAAATGCAGGAATGTGTAAAAATATTCTGCTTTCCCCAAGTGCTGCTTATATTTCACAGTAGTTTCTGATGTTTACTTCTACTGGTCGCAGCTCCTACCCCATTTGTCAGGCAAAGTTTGTTCTGTCAGGACATAGAGTCATATCACACTGTTGGGCAGTCTATAGCTAGGTTTAAAATTTCATAGTACACCGATGGATGTAATACCCTGTTTATCCTGCAGGTGGAGCTGCAGGTAAAGTGCGAAATTGCCGGTGATGGCACTATAAGGCTGGTATTGGACCAAGGTCGTTATTCATCATGATGCGAATTAGCTGCGGAGAGTTTGCTGGCCTCGGTACCATTCCTATGAAACGCTCTATTTTGTATTGTTATATGAGCAGTTTTTCTTTGAACGCAGTGGAGAAGATGCAATTAAATCTGGGCAGATACCCTCCATAATTACTGCCAGGACTTGTGACATTCTGACCCAGAAGTGTTCGGAAACAGTGAACTAAACGCGATCCAAACCAAGACGCTGGTGCTGGGCGCGCTTTCTATGGGAAAATCGTCTACTGAAAATGTTACCATTATGACTAGAGAAGAAGTGTGATACATCGCACAACTTTCCAGACTATAAATACCGCCACTGCCTACACACGCCAGAAAAACCGCCATTGAAGTGAGAGCAACATGGAGGATCCCATCTTTATTAAGTAGTGATGAGCAGAAATTTTGCCTAATCTTAACTTCGTATCGTAATTCGAAGTTACGATAAAAAATCATAATGCGAAATTTCAGGAAAAATCGTAATTCATTTTGTTTGGAAATATAATCAGGAGCTGTAATTTCTCAATTTCATGTAATTTTTTTGCGTAATTTCGTGCCGGCTTTAGCGGTTAATAGCAAAGTCCCCCAGACATGCCATTGTCACAGAAATTGCTAGGTATGTTAAAGGGAAGATCTGCGGTAAAATAAAAAAAAATAAAAATCCAAATCCACTGACCTGGGGCTTCCTCCAGCCCGTGGCAGACAGGACGTGCCCTCGGCGCCGCTCCGCAGGCCCGACCTGGCCAGGCCGGCTGCCAGGTCAGGGTCTTCTGCACTCCAACGTGCACCTCAAGAGGGCGCTCTGACGTCATCTGACGTCCTCCGGGCTGTACTGCGCAGTAGTTCTGCGCCTGCGCAGTACAGCCCGAATGACGTCGGATGACGTCAGCGCGCCCCCGTGAGGCGCATTTTGGAGCACAGAACAGATTTTTTTATGTATTTAATCTGGTTTTTTTTTAAACAAATTTTACAATTTTTTTTTTTTTTTTTATAGAAAGACCGCCCTCCGTCCCCCTGCCAGCCAATCACTGTGATCAGCTGTCATAGGCATCAGCCCACGACAGCCGATCGCTCCTGTGGGTCCCAGGGGGACAGCCGTGTCACACGGCTGTCCCCAGTACAGCGCTGCCGTAGATTGCCAGGACTTCACGCCAATTGACATGGAGCGGTCGTTTAGTAGTTGATGGCCCCCAAAGCTACTTCTGGGTCGGGAGGGTCGGTGAGCAGTGTGCAAGCACTGCCCGGCATTGCACGTCCTTGATGGCAGGCCGCCAGTTTTTAAAAACGCTGGTTTTGTTGCATAATATTCATAGACGCATCAAAAACGCACATAATGAAAGTCAATGGGAATGCAATGGTATGCGTTTTTCATGTGTTTTTATTTGCGTTTTTTCCCCAAAACATTTTTTATGCTGTATTTCCACTTCCTAATGTCGTCCAAGTGATTTGCATAAATGCAAATATAAAAACGCACATTTTGTATATGCGAACCACAAACATATTAAAATGCATGCAAAACGCATTGCAAATGCACCAAAACCCGCACACAACATTTCATGCTACGTTATGTGTGCACCCAGCCTAACATATGTATCAATTTTGGTGACAATAGCATGTAGGAGGGGTTTTGCTATTAACCATTAAAGTTGGCACAAAATCACACAAAAATTATGCAAAATTACGGCTCCTGATTACGTTTACAGACTAAGCGAATTATGAATGTGAAATTACAAATGGATTACACTAAATCACTAAATTAATTGAATGTCCAAATGGCCATATTAGCTAAAACGTACACGGAATTTCATGTAATCATAATTAGCAGATTTGTGGTTCTTGCACTGATCCTTAGGCTTCACCTGCAGCCCCTGCCCCCGCAGGGGGACCCGGGGCCCCTCTGGGGCCCACTCAGGGCCGTTTTGGGAGGGCATGGAGGGGAGACATCCCCCCCCTTCCTCACCTCGGGCTATCCCCTCTGCGCTCCCCTCCTGCATCTATTATGGGAAGCAGCGGTGGCAGCTATAAATACCTCCATTCACCACGGAAGTCTCTGATCTGTAAGGGCATCATGCTACTTCCTCTTTTAACAGGAAGTAGTGTGAAGCCCTTACAGATTGGAGACTTCTGGCGGTGAATGGAGGTATGTAGAGCTGCCACCGCTGCTGCTGCCAATAATAGATGCAGGAGGGGAGCACAGAGGGGAGAGCCCAAGGTGAGGGAGGGGAGGGTTGTCCCCCCTCCCTGCCGATGTGTAATGCTCTCCCCTCATGCTGCGACCCCTCCTGCCCCCCCAAGGGGATGCAGGGGATCGCATCCCTACTTGATCAGTCTACCAGCGGCAATCTCTGTTAGGAGACTGTTAAGCAGCCCATACACTCAGCCGATTTTCTGGCCGACCGATTGATTCCAAATCGGTTGGCCAATCGACCGATCGACGGCCGATTTCGATCGATTTCGATGGATTTCCATCGAACTTGCAGGGTGGAAAATTTAGGTCGATCTGATGAGATTGCTTATCAGTTTGCATTGGCCTTAATGGAAATCTGATGGCAAAAAAATGCCATCAGATCGAATTTCAATAGATTTCAAACTGAAATCTATTGGAATTCTATCCTGGTAAAAAATGTTCTAAAAACGCATCAGATAGATCATCAGATGCATTTCTTATCTATCTGCTGCCAATCTGACGAGTGTATGGGCACCGACTGTAACACCGCCGTCTATTTACATTGTACGGTGCTGCGATCTACGGCAGCGCTGTACTGGGGACAGCGGTTTCACTTGACTGTCCGCTGGAGAGGCTCACAGAGCGATCGCTGTCATTGGCTGTTGGAGGGAGGGGAAAAAAATAGTTAGTTTTATTTAAAAAAAAAAAAAAAAAGGACTAATAAATTATTTTTTTTTAAAAGTAAACCCTGCAGCAGCGATCAGAGTTTTGCACAGGTGATATTACCGCGATTAGGGCGGTAAAATCCCTGCTCACACTTCCGCGATTCAGAACTATTGCGATCAGCGCTTTATTAAGCACCGTAACTCAATCGCTCCAGAACTGTGGCAAAATGCTGCATGTCACGCGTTTTGCGATTGGCGCTAATCCCAAATCGCCCGTGATTGGCGCCAATCACGGCAGCGAGATCACTGCCATATACTTTCTATTGCGCTAGCGCTTTAAAAAGTGCTGGCGCTTTGGCGATTAGCGGGAATCACCCTCTAATCGCTCAAGTGCGAACGGGCCCTCACCATGCATGTATTTTCTGCTCTGAGGGCTCGTTCACATATAGGGCGTTTTGGGGGTTTTATCAAGCGCAGGTGATTTTCAAAATCTCCCACAAAACGCTTGTGCAGTGAATCTCTATGGACAGATTCATATCAGCGTGGTTCGTGCGCTGTGCGTGCAGCAAAGCGGTGTCTGTACCATTTTTGGGGCGATTTTGGTCTAATGGAAGGTATAGAAAGCACGCTAAACGCTAACAAAATTGCTTTATGCGGCGATTGCGTTTGCATTTTTAAGAATAAATACATTGTATTTATTATTTTCTGGGTCAAAGAGCTCACTTCCTGACTTGCGTCAGGAAGTGAAAAAAACGGAATTGCTGTTCAAAAACGCTTTGCAGTGGAGGGCCGAGGGGGGGGGGGGGGGGGGGACAGCCACAAAAATCACAAAATGCTTGCGTTTGCGATTTTAGATGTGAACAGAGACTTAAGGTGGCCATGTATTAGAAGATTATGGGCAGATTCGACCAAGAGACAAATTTATCTCTAATCGAATCTGATTAGAGATAAATTTGTCTCTTGGTCGAATCTGCCCATACACTACAGGCCGATTACCGTCCGATTTCAGCATGAAATCATCAGGGAATTGGCTGAGCCGCCGCGTCCAACCGGCCGCTGCCCCCAAAATGTATAAATGTATGTAGTGTGTGCATTTATATGTTACCTGTCCTGTAGCAGCTCGCCGGGTCCATCCGTCCATCTCGTCGGGTAACAGCCGCATGCACGGTAGCAGCACATAGCGCCTGACATCAGCACTATGCGCCTTCGTGACGTCAGACCGCCGCCGGCGTGTAGGCAGAACCCGGAGATGGACGGAAACCGCGCGGAGGCTGACACTGGACAGGTAATGTATAAATGGACACACACTACATACATTTATACATTGCGTCAGCAACAGCGGGAGTTTCGTCGTCTCGTTGCTCATAAATTGGCTGCCCTACTGCCGCGCACCTAACCAACCAACTTCGGCCCGACACCTTGCAGCATGCGTGATCGACCGTGCGGCCAATTTTGGTCCCGAAATTGGTCGCTTTGTCGGTCGGGTATGCACTTGGCAGCACCAATTTTCATCCAATTTGATTATAATAATTGAATTGGATGGTCGATTGGTTGGTTGGTCGGCTAATGTATGGCCACCTATACAAAGTTTTCCTGCAGGCCAAAAAAAATCTGCCACCCCTAATCCCTGGGCCTTCAGGAGTGGCGTATAGATAATGACATCCACTGTCTGTATCTCTGGAAGACAGAAGGGAAAACATTGATTGTTTGTATTGTGGTTCCAGAGGCCAAGTGGGAGTGTGCCACTAACTGCCCCCTGGGGTGGATGGAATCATTGGCTGTGACCCCTTCCCTCCCTCCATCAGACAAAGCTGCTCTCCTGACATCATAAATTACCCCCTACCATGCCCTCTGTTTGTTCTGTTTACTGGGATTGCTTAACCTGAGTGATGCCGGGGTATAAATCAGAGCCTAGGTCATTCATCTCAGAAGCAGTCATGCCTGCAGTAACTGCCCCCTTCCCCTCTTCATCCAGGGACATGCCATCAGAGGCCAGCAGAGGTATGGTGACAAAGTCCTGCTGGAGGCACTCTACCAGTCATTAGGCAGTGCTGTACCTGAGCCAAAATTATTATTATGGACAATAAAGGTCTGATTTTTCCGAACCAATTGTCAATCAAACCGGTCGTTTGAACGACAGTTGGATGTGTGTACGTTTGATCGTTAGACTGATAGCAACAGTTTTGACTGATCCGCTCGGTGGATCCGTGGACTAACTGTCGTTCAAACAACAGTTAGGTCTGTACATGTGTATAAACATATGTTTGAAAGTCTTGTTTGATCAGTTATTGAATCTAGTCCATTGTTCTATCCAGTCCAGGGCAGTTTCTAGGCTAAAATGCACCCAGGGCGAGGGTGTAAAAATTGCACTCCCCCCCCCCCCCTGCCTGCAACCAGACCTGGCTAACCGATACTGCAGGCACCTGTAGGTGCCTGCAGTATCGGTTAGCCAGGTCTGGTTGCACTCAGTATAGGTCCCCCCAGTATAGGTAGCCAGGAATAGGTACCCCAGTATAGGTAACCAGCTATAGCTCTGTCCTTGGTCCCCTCCTCTTTTCCATCTACATGCACGGTCTTGGTGACTTAATCAACTCATTCGGGTTTCAATACCACCTGTATGCAGACGATACGCAACTGGACCTCTCGGACCCAGACCTTAACTCCCTCCTCAAATGTGTTCCTGACTGCTTGTCTGCTATATCCTCTTTCATGTCCTCTCGCTTCCTAAAACTTAATATGAGTAAAACGGAACGAATAATTTTTCCACCGTCTCTGGCCACCTCTCTGCCTGAAGTAACAATAAATGTTAATAACACTCCCATAACCTCAGTTCCCAAAGCACAGTGCTTGGGGGTAATATTCGATTCTTCTCTCTCTTTTATTCCTCATCTTAACTCCATAACCAGCTTCTGCCATCTCCAACTCAAAAATATATCTCGCATCCGTCCCTTTCTCACTCAAGACACAACCAAAATGTTAAAACATGCTCTTATAATTTCTCGTCTGGACTACTGCAACGTACTACTTTGTGGACTACCTTCTAACAGACTGGCCCCGCTCCGGTCGGTACTGAACTACCCAGATAATCCAAACTTTTTCCACTATCCGAACTTTGAATAGCAATTCGGATATTATTTAAAATCCGAACAGACTATCCGAGCAAACTCGGATTTTCCATCTGAAATCCATAATCCGGGCGGATAGTTAGCTCAGATATCCGAGCAGAAGCCAAAATCACCTTCAATAGCAAAAATCCCTTTTGAAGGCATCCAGGCCGAGAGAGAGAGAGAGAGAACTCCGAAAGCGGTTTTTGAC